>NC_022025.1:3772929-3806851 GCF_000317375.1 Microtus ochrogaster
CCCGTATACATGCTGGTGAGCATGTCCATTAGCCAAAGGGATCCTGTATACATGCTGGTGAGCATGCCCATTAGCCAAAGGGATCCCATATACACACTGGTGAGCGTGCCTATTAGCCAAAGGGATCCCGTATACATGTTAGTGAGTGTGTCCTTTAGCCAAAGGGATCCCATATACATGTTAGTGAGTGTGTCCTTTAGTCAAAGGGATCCCATATACATGTTAGTGAGCATGTCCTTTAGCCAAAGGGATCCTGTATACATGCTGGTGAGCGTGCCCATTAGCCAAAGGGATCCTGTATACACGCTGGTGAGCGTGCCCATTAGCCAAAGGGATCCCTTATATACACCAGTGAGCATGTCCATTAGCCAAGCCACTCTGGAAATAAGCACGAGGGTTCCTTTGAAAGATAAAGATAGAACTACCATACGATCCAATGACATCTCTCCTGGGAACATCCCAAAGGGAATATAAGTCAGCAACCTTACAAAGATACCTGAGCATCCATGTTTATTGTTCATTATTGACAATAGACAAGTTCTAGAATAAACCCAAAGGAATACAGTAGTGTGTTACATACACACAACTGAATGTCACTTGGCAGTGAAGATAAAATAATGCCATTTACAGAAAAATTGATGAAACCATGATTAACAAAATTAGTCTGGCTCAGAAAGACAAACATCGTGTTTCTATCACATCATTATTATGGATTTTATATATGCATACATAGAACTGTGTATCAGCATGTTTTACAGAGCTTTGATTCTGAGTCTCCCAGGCTGAGTGGGCCAGACCCCAAATTTCCTCGAATGACAGAAGAGCCCTTTGCACAAACTTTTGAACCTTTGGGCTTTACTTGTCAAGTCTGTGTCAGGGAACCACCTCAGGACATGCATGTGACTAGTAAATGGAGGTGACTTCTGCTGACAGTGCTCCCTTGCAGCTTAGAAATTGTGAAATGAAACTTGCTTGCTCCTAATCCAGAGCGGGAGATGGAATTTTTATCTGTCAAATGCCCTGTTAATGTCAATTTGATTATATGATAAGGGAGAGAGGTCAAAAGTCCATTCATGAGTTATGCCCACCACCCTGCACAGAGTGTAGGAAATGAAGCAGAAAGAAGCAAGAGGATTGAATCCATGAGCCATGTTCAGTTAAAGGACATGTTTAACCTGCTGTCTTGCTTAACCTGTCATCCTACAAAGGGACCATACACAGTATGAACCAACCCAATTCCATCAGTTCAGACTGAGTTTGTGGTTGGTTTGTCTCCCTAAAAATCCCTGCAATTATAAAGAAATAGCTTCATTATTTTCCACCAGTGGGAAGATTTGTCTCCACATTGCTCCCTACCACCCAACACCCCCTACCCCAGGTTATTCTCAGAATTTTGTGACAATGTAGGACAGGGACATGATAGTGCTTTTGTTCACTTCATGATGACCTGTGTTTATTGCCAACAGTACTTGCCTTGGGCAGCACTCTCAGACAGGGTTGGTTATATAGACACAATGCTGAGTTTGGGGATGGGAAGACTGGGCTCAAATCTGTTTACTTTGAGTACTCCTTAGGCTCCACATGCCCATCATACTACCCTCCTTAGAAAGTACCGATCAAGAAGAAAGACATAGTAAAACCCACAGTTTTATTATCATCCACCAGTACACTGGTTCCCAATCAGACCGATGGGAGAGTCTAGGAAGCTTACTAAAAATACAGAATATGGACCCCTAAGTGAAATGACCAAGTTATTATCTCTCTAAGGCAGGCCTGTACCTGCATGTCTAGAGATTTCTGGTATTCCTGATGACCATGCAGACCTGGCAATCATAGAAGACAGATGCTGTTTATCTTGATGCTTAGAAACCTATGCAACTATCACATGATATGTATATAACAAACATGTGACCAGATACTCATTCTTCATGTATTTACTAAGGCCCTACTGTGTGCTGGACACTGCATTAGCCACCAGGGAGATGCACACATTACAACCTACGTGAGTAACTGTTACAATGTAGGCATGATAACTTTAATGCAATGTGTTGAATATTGTCACTGAGGTCAGCCATTGAAGGAACTGAAGCAGCCCTTTGATATGGTCTGATGTTGTCTTGCCATTTGTTTGATGACTGAGAACACTTCATTTTCAATGCTCTGTTAGGATCAATGTTTCTTGCTGAAAATAGCATGAAACTTTAATAAAAAAAAACATTTTGTGGATTTTCCCACCAGTCCAATTTCTTGTTTCTTCATGGTCAGGGGTCTTGGGCACATGAAGTATGTTCATTTTCCTACTTGGAGGAACATGCACATGGAGAGAGGAACTCTAATCACTCCAGGTACAAATCAAGTGATGGTGCAGGACAAGTCATAAAAAAGATGGATGAGGAAGTAGATCCTCAGGGACATCTCCATCCAAGGGGAAATGAGACTTTAAACCATAAAGAGACTGTGAAAAGTGAAGTTCAATTTCCATTATCTGTATTGAGATAGGAAACGCAGAAATGTTCTTGGTTCACCCCATACATGGCCAGCTGACCGCAGTGTCTGGCTGACCTAACAGAGCTGGCTGACCCACGTTTTTGCTTATCCCTTGAACTGAACTTGAACCTCATGCAAGCTTTGATGTCATTTGGAAAATTATTTGAAAATATTTTCCTCTCTTTGTTTCCTAGTTTACTGAGACTACTCTAAAAGATGAGACAAGGGAGAGAGCTCAATTGTCTATTGATGAGTGCTTCTATGATCATTTTCCTACAAATATGGACTCATAAAGACTCGCCAAGTATTGAGAGACTTCTTGAATTGTGTGTGGCAGTGGGAATATGACCATTCCCTATTGACTCAGTGTAGCAGGAGATGGAAACTCAATAGACACAGCTCAGGTGTTCTGCTCTGAGTCGCTGTTCTAAACACACTGCTGTGTGGATGGAAGGAGCAAATAAAAGCTGCCAATGTCACTAAGGTGTCTTGCCAAGCATGAGGGTGAATGAGAGTAGTAACAAAAAGCAAGAATTAGAAAAATAACACTCCAGAACTGTAAATGTTTCCCAGATGTTTGGCAAGAAGCAAATTCTTAGGACACAGCCCTGATGGGTTTTCACAGTCTGTTCATCAGGCAGTAAATCCTAACCCACACAGGCACTGGAGGAGGAGCGGTCTGGTATTGGACTCTGCATGAAGGAGGATGTACAATCAATCTGACAAAGGGAGAAGCATGTTTGGGCAGGCAGAAGACAGGTCAATAGTAACAGCCCAAGAGAAGTCACAGTCACAGTTTGAATCACGATGATGTTTAGAAGCTTGGGTGCCTAAGACCACTGAAAACAGCCTTTGGAGTGAAAAAAGTGGCCTTGAAGTGAACAAGAAGTAAGGACCTGATGTGGGGAGCAATATGGGACCCTACAGGATAAACAATGCTATTCTGGGTGGCTAGTCTGGCAGAGGGAATATCTCCCCACCCACCTCTTGGAAAACTCTCTGTCAATGAACTGCATCCAAGATAAGCTGGAAATTGAGTTAATGTTTCTGCTCTCCCAGGTGAGCAGATCTACCACTGTGTGGTGGCAAACCCTTCACACATTCCGGAGTCTGAATGCTAACCAGTGTAATGGACTCCACATCACAAGCTCTCCAAAACAAACCAACTCCCTCTCCCCTCTAATGGGATCTGTCAGATGACAGATGATGCGATCCCTGTCATTAGTTAGATACTTTAATTGATTTTCAGTGGCACTAATAAGTAACCGGAGTTCAAGCTTGCAGAATTTCCTTCCTAATTGTCACTGTTAAACTACTCATTATAGGGATAAATAGCACCCCACTTTATTTAAACCATTTCCTCCATCCGTGTAAATTCCGCTGGAAGTATCCCAGCATTTGCTGGCCCCTGGGAGGGCTCAGCACTCAGTGGTGAAGCAGTGGAAGAGCTACTCAAGCCCATTGGCTATTTTGTTTGAATAAGCAAGCCACAAGATCCCAGCACTGACGCACTTCCTAGTGCTTTGGATTTAAAAGGCTGTAGAAAGGATAATTGACCACAGCTTGTCAGCATGAGAGATTTACTGTCATTAGCACAAATTCAGATGAATTGCTTTAATATCATGGAATATAAAAATGGTCAGATAGTTTCCTTTCTCAGGACATTAAGGAGGCTTAAACAGCTTTTCACAGTTCCCTTCTGCAATTGGATATAGAGGAAGGAAGAAAGCATAAAAGAACCAGGATGGAGAGGTAAGGAGTAGCGAGACTGGGAGAAGTAGGCAAAGGCAGATCGCAAATCCTCAAGCATAATGCAAGTGATCAGACATCTTGTGTTTCTTGTTTGCAGAAAGGTACAAAAATAAAATTGAAAAGCTCCAGTACTGGTTTCTGTTTTCTAGTGTAGAACTAAAAAAGCTCTTTGTATTTTGACTCGTTTGTAGAGAACTAGTCATGCTTAGTTCTGATTCAAAAACTTTTTGTCTAACTCTACTTATCTTTGGAGATCTAATTGTTTCATTCAAGACTGGCCAATGGTTTCCACTTGCTTTGAAGCAGCCATTTGTCTGAGGATTGTATATGAGAAAAACCTGTGCCCAGACACAAGAAATGCTTATAATCAGAAGCAATTTCATTTCATTTGGCTTCCCCACAGTTCTTTGAGGGGAGAATATTTAGCTCCTAGCACCTAGAACCCAGTACGGGTCACTTGTTTCGGTTGTAGTTGTCAATTCCTGGTGCATGCTATTTGTTGTTTGGGGGGTTATTTCCCCCTTTTATTTCTTGGTCACACTTGACATAACTGAAGGGCTAAAGTCACAGAATTTCCCTTCTGAAAATTAGAGAGGAAGTCTTTAAAACTAGCAACAGTCTGTCCAGTTTGCATTGGATTTCCCCCCTTTATGACACCAAGTGTCCAAAGAAGAACATGAATATTTCATAAAATAGCAGCATCAGTAGTCATGTTGTCTAAAACACATCAATAATTGCAACAATAGGCTGAGGCCACTCCCCTCCCTAGTTCTCCTGTCCCAAAATGGTGTGGACTGAATGCCTAGATTCCCAAGACCTGGGACTGCAGGTTCTCCTGACAGTTAATTATTGTTTTGTAGTCTGGGTGCTATTCATTCACATCCAAAGTGCTGTGGAAATCATAGATTGAGTTTGTTGATTCTATTTTCAAAAGTCAGAGAGAGCAAAGACTTGACTCACATCTGTTTATGCCAGCTGCATATTTTTGTGCGTCAGAGAAAGATATTCTACTTACAGATTACTAGAAGAGAAAGACATGTCAAAGATAGACTAGAGGGAGATCTGAAGAAGCGAACTCAAGATTGTTGAAACTCGGCTATAAGATGCCTTCTCTTCCCTGTCCCTACCAGGGAGGTGGTAACAGAACTACCTGTGTCATTGCAAAATGTGTGTGAAATGACGGCAACCTTTACACGAGGAAAAATAAAATGGCAAGAAATCACAGTGTACCTGACTTGGGAGCATTAGCATATGAAGACTAGTTGCTGCAGCCAGGGCTCTTTCATGTTCCAACAGAGACTGAGACCAGGCCTACACAGGATAACAGCCTTTCCTCTTGCGTGGATAGCGATGCATCCTTTAAAGTGAAATCTGTGCATGCTGCCTTGCGTATGCAGCTTTAACCAGTCCATTATATGCCTGGTGGAGAAATCCAATGCAGGCTTGAAATGAGGCAGCATATCAGACAGGAGATGCTTGCAGGGCATTGGAAGGGCCAGGCAGTGAAGCTGGAGGTGGGAGGGGAGAAAAGAACTTTTAAATTTAAACATGCCAGCCTGCCACTTAGAAAGCTTCGTTCATTCTCTCTCCAAGGATTGCTTGGTCCATAGGAAAAGTATAGTGAGTTATAGAGGATAAAGATGAATGGAGGAAAGGAGGGAGGGAGGGAAAGGAAGAAAGGGAGGGAGGGAGAGAGAGAGAGCAGGGAAAGCAAACCATTGGATTTTTTCTCTGTGCCTGGTAAAGTCCCTGCAAAGGAATGTTAAGTGCCTTGTATTGGTTGTTTCAGTTGGTCATTGTCTAACGAGTAAATGTTTCTGGATGTAGTGGGCAAACGCTTTCATGGGCCTCGTGGAACACGCCCTTCATCCCTTTCACCTTTATTCTCTTGACAGCTCAGCATCTCTTGCTGGTCTTGGAGACACCATGAATATCCAATAAGCTCTGTGCACACTGGGCAGCAAATTAGGCAGAATGGTATGTGGAGTGACACTCTTGGGGACCCCAGGTCTTTCCACAGTCACCACAGTCATGGTGTTCTCCTGTCTTCACCATCTCACTTAGATGAACACACAGGGCCCCAGAAATATTCTGCTGAGAATGTTGGTGGTTGACCATCATAGTATTCAGGGAGGATTAATTCCATGACCAACCCTATCTAAGGACAACAAAAGATACTCAAATCTGTTACATAAAATGATGTAGTCTTTGCAAATATTCTATACATATCCTCTACACTTAACGTTCTTCACGTCATTTCTAGAGGATATAGAATAAAATATAAGTGCTGTATAAATAGGTTGTATTGTTTAGGAAATATAGCAGTGACAAGAATCAATGTGTAAATAATCAGTAAAGATGAATGTTCTGAATTTTCAATGAGGAATCGATTGAATATGGGGATAAAGAACCCAGGATAAAAAAAAAGTATCACACTTTTTTGTCTAAATTAGGCATAAATATGTGTATGCCCCTGTCATGGTTTATATTATTTGTGACCTTGACAGACTCTAGGAGCACCTGGGGGACAAACTTCTGGCCATGTCTGTAAGGGATTATCCAGGTTATATTAATTGAGATGGGAAGATCTTCCCTGCATGTGGGCAGCACTGTTCTATGGTCTGGGGTCCTAGAGCACACAAAAAAGGAAAAGAATAGCCATGTTAAAGTATTTATCATTCTCTGGATTTCTGCTTCCTAACTAAGGATGTAATGTCGCCAGCGGCCTCCAGCTCCCAGCCTGCCATCATGATTTCCCCTGACATGATGGACTATATTTCTGAGCTGTGAGTCAGTTTGAATGTTTCTTCTCTTAAGTCTCTTCTCGTTGGGTATTTTGTCATAATAATGGAGAAGGAGCTAAAACAGTGAATTGGTACCAGGTAGAGGAACTGTGGCTGTGTTAAACCTAAGCATATAGTTCTCAGGTCATTGAGATTTGTATGGGGGAGGACTTGTAGAATGCATTGAAGCTTTGGGCTGGAAAAATCTCTTGAACACTGTAATTAAAGCTTAACTCGCTGTTCTGATGGGAGATGCGAAGAGCAAAGGACTCAGAGGAAAGTGGGCCGTGCAGGCCCGCTCCTGAAGTCCAAGAGAGTAGCGTGGACTGCGACAAGAATCGTGGCGGAAGGCCATTTAGATCGTATTGTGGTGAATCGTTTAAATGCATTATTTCTGTGTCCAGGGAACTTCCATGCGGATGGCTCTAAAAGTAATGAACTAGTGTTTGAGAGAAGAGAAATTTCAAGACAGGTTAACATTCAGGCTCTAGCATGGTTATTCTGGTCTACAGGGAAAAAGAACAAGTGGCCATGCAGTTTGTAGAAAAGAACTCAAACAGGTTTACAACCGAAGTCAAGGCACATTCTGAAAAAGAGCCCATGATTGTTAAGAAAAAAAAATTCTCTTGTTCTGTGCTGCGACACTAGAACAGGTGCCCCAAGGACAGGACACCACCAACCAAGGGCTTCAACTGGTGAAAGCACAAATTCATTTCAAAGGAGCAAGCTTAAACTGTGCGTGTTACCGCAAGGATTCCCTGCTCATTGAAGGCAACCGTCTAGGAAGTGTTTCCGAGGGTTGACAGAAGCAGATCCAACTGTGATCTAAGAACGGCAGGCTCTCTCCCATGCTGGCAGCGTTAACTTTTGCAGTATTTGTCCACGTGGCTTTGCCAAAGTGAAAGTTGTGAGACTCAGGGGGTCACCACATCTTCTACCTCCATCCCACAGAGCCACTTGTGCAGGGAATGTGAAGTAGAGCAGGGTTCCTGCAAGAAGGCCCCAGAGGGCACTGAATGAAGCGATAAAGGTAAACTGGGAAAACCGCTGGAGGTCCCAGGATGATGACGTTACCAGAACATGGAAGAAACGTGCATGCACACAGTGAATCCAGCTCAGGAGAAATGCATATGCTGTAGACACTATGGCTGGGGAGGAGAGGCTGTGCCATCCCTGTGAAGTCCAGATGATTCCATATGAGTCCTCAATGCCAGATGTAGAGCTTCAGGATTGGTGTTCACCCTGCTGGGTTTTGGTTTGATCTGAACTTGCCCCACTGTGTCCCTATTTCTCCCTTTTGGAATGAAAATGAGTCTTCTGTATCATTGACTAATGGATGTAACCTTTGTTTTTATTGTATAATAGATCCCAATTGTCTGAATCTCAGAAATGATTCTGCATTTAAACTTTTGAATGTGTTGAAAAGCCAGACTGAATACACTGTGCATTCTGCGGTGTTCACGAGTCTATGGGAGCAAGGGGTACATGAGTATGACTCAAAAGTGATACATTTGGGTGCCAGATTAATATGGGGTGGGTTTGGATGATTTATACTGTCAACTTGGTAATATCTAGAATAAGCTTGCCGGCCTCTGGACAGCCTGTGAACCATCTAGATTAGGTTAGTCTCTTAGATGAGATGGGAAAACCCACCTAAAATTTGGGCAGTGCTTTTCCAGAGCTTTGGATTGCATAAAAAGAGAAAGCTAGCTAAGGAAGAGAGTTCATCCCTTTCAGGTTCCTGACTACAGATGAAATGTGACTAGCCGCCTTGAGTTCCTGCTGTCACGACCTCCCTAACATGATGAACTATGCCATGGCTATTCTTGGTCATCAACTTGACTATATCTGGAATTAACTAAAACCCAAGTGGCCAGGCATGCCTACGAGGGAATTTTTTTCTTAACTGAAGCATTTGAAGTGGGGAGACTCACTTCTAATCCAGATCTTTGAAGTGTGAAGATCCACCTTTAATGCGGACCACACCTTAGCAGCCTGTGGGAAGGACATAAAAGAAGGAAGCACACCCTGTCTTTGCCTGCTTGTCCTCAATAGAAAATCCGTTCCTTCACTGACTTTAGAGCCTACTTCATTGGGATGGTGGTGAATACTGAAGACCAGCTGAGACACCCAGCCTCATGGACAGAACAACTTATGGATTCTTGAGCCTTCCATTAGTAGACAATCATTGTTGGATCAGCTGGACCATAGGCTGTAAGCCATTCCATTAAACGCCCCCTCCCCCGTGTGTGTGTGTGTGTGTGTGTGTGTGTGTGTGTGTGTGTGTGTGTGTGTGTGAATCATTCTACAGGTTCTGTCCTCTAGCAAATCCTGGCTAATGTAGACTGCGTCCATGAACTGTGACCTAAAATCAATCCTCCTTCTCCTCTGAAGCTGCTTTCCGCCGGGTGTTCCGTCATGGCAATGAGAACAGCAGCTAAAACACTCCCCACTTTTCCGGTTTCTCCCAATTTAAACAACTTAAATTTTATCAAAAAGAAATAAGTGAAAATTACTTCTAATCTTATCTCTCAGTGATAGTCCACTTAATATTTTGTTAAGTATCTTTAAGGTATTTTCCTATGTATATTTATATATAAAAACCACATGAGAATAAAAAGGCAAGCAGAAATCCTTCAAAAGAAATCTTTTTCGCTTGGAAATGTATCCTGATGTCTGTTCCTGAAGATGAGTCTTCTTCATCCTACTGCATTTTTCTGAGTCCTTTTTCTACCTTAGGAAAATTTTGCAAAACCTTGTGCTCAAGAAGGACAACTATGTCTCTAGATAACAGAATGTGGCGTTCTTCCCAAAGAAATAACTCCCAATTCCATTTGGGAATGGGGAAAAGTCCAAGTCGCCAGTAGAAAACAGTCGTCCTGTGAGGTCACAACAGGGCTAGCAAGTGTCGAGGGAAACACGGGGGAAGAAAGGGCTCTGGTGTGAGAGTCTCGCTGGAGACTCACTAGAAATTCTTTGGAAATATTTTTCAAGCAAGAGTCTTGACATTCTAATTTGTAACGTAAGCACACTGGTCTGTACTGGCCTAAAGAAATGAAGGGCAATTAAAATTTCTTAAAAATTTTGATTCCTCGAGATGCTAATGAATGTGGTTGCTTGTCACACTTTCCTTTCAGCTCTTCAAATCCATTCTTTCCCCTGACGCGCACTGTGAACTATTGCTTTCAAAATCCTACAGTGCGCTGCTAAAAACAATAAAGTTACTGAGTAGGCTGAAAGCCTGGAAAAAGACTCATCAAGTCATTTATGAAATACCTCGCTATCAGACAGGCCTCCAGAGCAATCAAAACACATTAACTTTAAATGGCATGCTGTGTTTAGACCACAAGTACTACATCCATATTGAAGCAGTTTAGATATAAACGAGTTCTACAGAAATGCCAGGCTAAGAATTACTGCCAAAGGTAGAAGATCTTGAGCCAAATGTTTGGATGGCAGTCCAGAGTGAGGTCTCAAAAAGTTATATAATTATAATTCCCCAAAAAAATTCATACTGTGCAAGGCAAGACAGAGTTTAGGATTCTAACCAGGTACAGTTAATTTACTCACTGTCTTGCCCATCTATGTGCACTTGGTACACAAAGCTAACAGGATGAAGCCAGGGAAGAAAGTTAGTGGTTCAGTTTGCTATTCCTGTCGAGCAAAGCCCTGAAGTTTAGAAGCTGAGCTCTTACCATAAACTCAGAGCATTTTAGCTTACTAAGGTTGACTTAGTAAAAGCCAGATAGCTTTTCTGTACTTCTCCTTGGAGTCTTTAGTATAGTGAGTGATGGTGGCTAGGTCCAGGTCACCCATGACGGTGACTCATTTATCTTAAGTGGTAGCAGGGTTGACCCAAAGCCTACAGCATGTCTTTCTTTGCATGGCATTATCACTGGACTATCTTGAAAGTTCTTGATTGGGCTTCTTGATTCTGAATTCCAAGAATGCAAATCAAGAGCTTCCAAATAATTCAAAGTCAGAAGCTACTGAAGGCTGTATTTGGAGATAGTCAAGTTAATACCAGTGACATAAGATAGAGAAATTGAGCTCTGGCCTTAGACAGATGAACAAATATAACTTACAAAACATATTACCTAACATTTAATCATCAGACACTCCCACAGTTCTTAAAGGTATACTCATGCATTAATAGTTAGTATGCTTTGCTTTGTATATCCTGAAAGATGCATTGCATGACAAAGATTGGATACAAGTTACAATGAGATACTCGTGATAAGAAATTCTTATTTATATAAGAATTGTGTGTTATATGAAGGGAGGAATACAACTTTATTTGGAAGGTAAATGATTAAAACTTGAGGGGTTTAAAGAAAAGCTTAAAAAGCTATGGACTGTCTATCCCAGGCAGTGTGTTGAGCGTATAGCAAGGCAGGTGGCCCACTGGTAGAGCTCCATGGGTTTCTTCTTCAATACAGTGACAACCTGGAAGGGGAATGGAAACCAGCAGTTAAATCCCCAGAGAGAAACGGATTATGAGCATCACAGACATAGCCACAGTTCTGTTCTTTATGGAAGATGAGGTTGAGATGGCTTGAAGATCTTGGAAGCATTTCCCTTCAGAAATCTGAATCTACCAGCTGCTCATAACAGCTTCCGGCTTCCAGCTTCCTTGGCCCAGAAAACTGCTACCCACTAAACTACTTGTAAGGGAAGGGTTACAGGTTGACTTCAAGGTAGAAATCAGACCTTAGAAGTAACTTCTCTGACATTTCCATATCAACAGATTACAAAAAATTAAAGATACATTTCATTACATAAGCAATGCATGATGGTGGTATAAAATATAAAATTAGAAAATACAAAGAGCAGGAAAGGCTAAAATTATCCTAATCCCAGTTTGAAAAATAACTGTCGACAATATAAGACAGATTCTAGGGTTTTTTTCTACACATTTACAAAAGTATGTATATGGTAGTGTTTTATATTGGGAGTTACTTAAATACTTTAGGAGTACAAAGCAAAATTTATGTGTGTGTGTGTGTGTGTGTGTGTGTGTGTATGTGTGTATAAACACACTTGATTCAAACATTATGCATGAAAAATGATCCCATGGAAGAACTTCTAAGTGGTTCTGGATCTTTCTAAGGAAGGCCTTTTGCATTTGCACAGGTCATGCACTCTTGGAGTTGGTCTTGTTTATATTATACAAGTTTAAATGGTTTACACCAGAGGACTTTCTTCTTCCTTCCCTCCTCTTAGTCTCCAGGACTACCAGAATATTGGGAGCTTCAGACAAGGCTAAAGTTAATCCATGGGGTGGTGCTCTTTGTTGGCACAATACGGGATTTGTCTTTAGACACTTCCCACTTTCTAGCAGATGCATCACCTTAAAAAATTCAGGCGTTTCTATAATTTCCAGGGGTTTGGGTTGCCAACTCCAGTACACTGGTGACTGGCCCTGCAGAGTGAGTAGCAAATTGTACAAAGTTATTCTTTTGCCTAGAAACATGAATTTGTCCTGTTGGATCTGAGATGTGTTTGGGGCATGTGACTTCTTCTTCCCAATTTCTACCACTAAGAATGGTCATCTTATGCCAATATCATACGTATGTATATATTCTGGAAACAAATAAACATTGCCAGGGGCCACGGAAGGAGAAGAGGTTTGCTTCCGTGTAGCATATACCCAGAGAAGCTCCGAAACCTGATCAAGATAATTCCAGAGCTTCAATTTAGAAGTTTTAGAATTGATTATATCATATTATTATCATATTATTTAGTTATTTTGGAGACAGTCTTGCTATAGAGCCCATGACGGAACTCACTATGAAGGGCCAGATGCTGATCTTCAACTTCAACTTCAGCCTTGCCATTGCTGGGATTATGGACATGAGCCACCACAGCCAGCTGTGACTTGATTATATTTAGGTGAGATCTTTGCTTTAGAATTAATTCAATAGGTTATGAGTTCTAAGAGTTTAGGTTAATGGAAAATATATTTTTCACATGGGATGGACATGAATTTGGGCAAGCCATAGAGTGGTTTGTGTTGGATAGGGGAACTGTGTATTCCATGTTCCTGTGTGTCACTGTATCTAAATTGTCTTTTGTCATAGGCTATCAATCATTGAATTAATCCATCAGGAACTTATATAAACTTGATTACAGCTGCCAAACTCCATTTTCATATAAGCTCACATTCACAGGCACCATAGGTTATTTACTTATTATTATAAATAATTTAGTAAATAATTTATTGTTTAATTAATTTAAATTAAACTTTGGTGCCTGTGAATGTGAACTTACATGGAAATTTAGACATAGGAGTTAATCCATGGGATGACAGAGGTAGAGACTGAAGGGTTATAGCCATAAGCAAGAAACATAGGATTGCTGTCTCTCATCAGTAACCTTGAGAATGTGGACTATAATGTTCCATAAAAATTCCGCAAGGAACCAACCCCACCAACACCTTGATTTCAGAATCCCAACCATTATGGCTTGAGAGTCAAATGTCATCCATAGTGATATGTTTTTAAATACTTGGTTCTCAGTTGATGGTCTTGTTTGGAAGATTCTAGAGCCCTTGAGGGTAGAGATCCACCAGAGGAAATCTGGCACTTAGAGGTGAATCTTCAGATTTTATAGCCCTATTCCACTTCCTGTCTGAGCTTATGCCACCAGCCTTACTCTCTTGATACCATGCTGTCTTCACCAAGATGAACTATATCCCTTTTTAAGCCCTTCTTAAACTGAGGCAAAATGAGCCCTTCTTTCCTGAAATCACCTTTGTCTGGTATGTTGTCAAAGCAACAAGGAGAGTAACTAATAAGACTGTCTTCACAATAGGAAGAAAATTATTTTTGGAAAGCATTGAGCAGATATAAACACTAATTATGTTTATTTGAAAAGGCTCAAGTAGTTAAACAGAGAAGAGAAAGACGTAGGGGGCAAGAATGCCAGCGGAGACAGAGTCCAAAGGTTCTCGCGTTGGTCCAGTAAGAGGTGATGATGGCTGAGATGAGGGCTATAGCAATAGACCTAATAGTTGATAAAGTGCAATATGCTTGGAAGATAGGGCTGGCAGGACTGGTTGGTGGACTGGAAGAGGAGAGGGGACAGAGGAGCCCTAGGATGCGCTGAAGGCTGTAGTAACCCCTGAATGGATACTGGTTATTATATACTGAGTGGGGGAGACTTGGGAAGTTCCAGGGCTCCCAGGATTGAATTCATCAGATTTCCCAGGGACATGCCAAATTGTTGCTGGTTCTCTCAAGTCTAATGTTTTAGACAGTTCAGAGAGCAACTGAGGACCCAAGACTTATAAGAAATTCCCCCACGGAGTTCACCCTGCAAAACAGCCTGCCTGAAAGCGAAGACCAGGGCCAGAGATAAGCTATGACATCCTTAATTCTGACACTCAGTCCGCCAGCATTTCACCCTCATTGCTCAGTTTAAATTGTGAGCCATCATTTGCCTCTATAAGAAGTCTGGCTACAACAGGAAACCTAAATCATAACATGTAACAGGGTGTGTGTTTTAACAAGGAGCTTTCCACCCTGATAAAATTTTTGAAAGCAGTGCTTGTAATTTATTTCCTTGTTTCCAAGGAGACAGTCAGGCTTCCAGGTCAGTAGAGGAGGAATACAATGCTGAAATATTTCTTAACCAAAAAATTAAAAAAGATTATCCTTCCTTTTCATTAAAAAATGAAACCACGGTGAGTTTTTCTGAGACAGTTCTTTTCAGCCAGCTCTCTCCCCAGGACAATATAGCTGTCTCGCCTCATGGGGTGACAAGAATACAGTGGCAGTCCAGGCATCTGACTCACTCATCAGCCACAATCTCCAAGGTTTCAGCATCAAGGCTTCTCTACAGACAGTCAGCTTGTGCCTCGGAGCCGGGACCCTTCAAGGTGCATCCTCGGGGCTCAGCACAGGAAGAGCAATGTGGTGCTCATTCCTGAGGCTCTGCAGGAAGGGAGGAGCAGGGCCGAAGTGGGAGTACCATTAGCTTAGCCTTATTAATAAACTAGGCTTGATGATTTATTCATAGCTGGGACAATGCGGCTCCGCTCCGGAGGTCAGCGCAGGGCTGTTACATTAGAGATGAACAGATGCTGTGGAAGAGAGGAGGGGCTCCGGAGAAATGGTCTCAAGCTGCTGCTTCTTTAAGGCAGTGCACGTATTTATCTGACCAAGCCAGAGTTCCCAGCATTTATCTGTATATTGTGGCTGTGGTGGAATAAATGCTGGCAACGGAGGTTTCTGGAAGGGTACCCCTTGCTTTTTCCATTTCTCATCTAGTGAGAGTTTGTTCACCTTCTTGGTTTATCCTCTCCTCCCCAGTACCTGGAAGATGCCTGAGTTTGTAATTCAAGATGTGGTATCTGGGGAATATCAGGATAATACCCATCTGAACGTGATTTCCATCAAAGTCAGATCACGAAGGAAGTCGAAGAGAGTCAGGGCATCGAGGCTTTTCCAGGGCATGGCTGAGCATACAATATTTTCAAAGATTAAGTCCTTTAAGATCATATATCTTCTTTTCCAAATGAACTGTAGAAATTTTATAGAGAGTCGTAAAATAGGTTGCGTTCCCTGCAGCACCCTGATAAACAGCAGGAAGAGATGGACTTTTTAAAGTGTCAATTGGTGTCCTGCGTGTTAAGAATAGGTGTCTGTTTGTGGGTTTGTTCAATGGTTAGCTGGTTGATGTGGCTCAGAGGGCAAGAGGAGCCAGGATTTGACAGTCTTGAGAAAAACAAAGGCATGCACCAATCACTCCCCCAGCAAGCTACATCAGCCTTGACCGCAATAAACAACAGCAGAAATCTGATTTATTTACTACGCGATTGCTGGGTTTTGCTCTGTTGCCCCCATCTGAGCTTCCCCGGCCTCCCCAAAGACTTCAGGAGAATTAGATCAGATGTCAGGGAAGAGAGTTAGATCCTCCCTCTTTCCGAGCCAGACTAGAAGAGAGAATTCCAGGCCACAGGAGGCCCCGGAGAAAAATCTCATTGTTGGTGTATATGCTTCCACCCAGCACGGCTTCTGCAGCGCCTTCCTCCCCTCTGCTCAGCTTCCTGAGAAGAGATCAAATGTTTCAAAGCATTTCCACCTTTACTAATTTTTAATGCCTCTGCCAGACTGAAACTTGCCCACTGGAAAAAAAAAAATAACCTCTGCTTGTTGAAATAGCCCAAAATAAAAGTGCTCCTTTAACGGTAGCACATGTAACTTCCTCCCCGACTGCAGTGGGAGCCAAGGAATATAGCTTTTGCTCAATTTATTAAGCATTAAAAATGTCCCCGGGAAATGACTGCACTAGCAATCTGAATATGTTTGAATATAATTCTTGAAACTCCGAGACTTCCTATAAAAGAATCAAGAGTCTCTCACCTTGGTTCTTCCCTGCCACTCCTTGGGCTTCCAGCCCCACCCTGCTCATTCCTTTTCTTGGCTTCTTCTCCCATCCTCCCTACACACAGCCACCCACCAGGATCTATATGTGAACCAGGAAGGAAACCCTAGCATTTGGCTTCCCAGGCCATGAGGAGATAACACGGCCTATCAGCCAGAAAAGAAAACTCCCCGACTGGAGTTGCAGAAATTGCAGCTAATTATATGCTCCGTGCTTCCTGCAAAAGATATATATTTTAAGCGGCTGTGCTGACTTTTTCCCTCGGCTGTATTTAAAGGTTAGTTTCTGACCTGCTTCCTGGTTTAATGGAATAGTTTAAATATTACAAATCGTTACTTGATTCTAATGAATTATATCTCCCCTGGCACCTCACAAAATCCTTACAGCGCCAGAGGAAATCATTCGAAGAAACAGGGGAGTCTCCATGATCATAAACAGAAGAGCATGCCAAAGGGTTGCTGGATTCAGGATGGGCCTTCTTGGGTGGTAGAAAGCTTTTGGCCCTCGGCCTCACACTCACCAGAGCACCCGCGGCATGTGGCTGAGCAGCGTGAACTCCCACTCCCTGGCCTCCTTCTGATTGTTCACTCGGCTTAATTGTCAGCTCCTGCTAAGAACCTGTAACGTCTCATTTTACTAGAGACCCGTGGAAGTGTTGAGCGTTGCTCACGGCCAATTCAGGTAACTGAATGTGTGTGGTTTCCCTCTTGAATGCGCAGAGGCTAGGACAGGCTAAACCTGCCTCTGCACACAGGCCTTTTAGTGTTCCTTTCCTATCCTAATGAAGGTCTGAACCCAAACAAATCCTTTCTGTACAATTGGGCGGGTAGATACTCTCATCCCAAATTTTCTAGCTGTATCCATCACCAATCTCTTTCAATAGAAGAAAGCAGCTTAAATGCAAAACTGCAACAGCTAACGTTACACTGCCGGCCCAGAGAAGACGAGCATTTCTCCTACCTTAGAAGCTACAGGGAAGAAATCAAAATCTCGCGATTGCTGCGAAGCGAATGTGAGCAAGGCATGGGGAGCTCGGTTGGCCTAGACAGCTTCATTGTGGATTTCTAAGCCTTTAGCTGCTTGACTCTAAAACATGCATGTGGAAAGTGAGGAGTCCAGTCATGGGTACAGATGACTTTTCTGCATGGTTCCCAATGTCCTGGGTTCCGTTTTAGTACCGAGCAGATTTGATAACCCAGTGTGCAACCATGTTAGTCAGTTTTCCATCATTAATAACAAATGCCAAGGTGATCAACTTACAAAGAGAGAAGACTCCTTTTGGCTCATAATTTTAGAAATTCAGGTCTGTGATGAGTGGTCCTCACTGCTTTGGGCCTGTTGCGGCACATTACAATGGAAGTGCACGGCAGGGCCAAACCACTGACCCCTCCTGGACCAGACACAGAATAGGGAGAGACCTCAGTCCCTTAATTTCTTTTTAGGACAAGCCTTCAATGCACTGGAGTTCTCCCACAAGGATCCACCTCTTAAAGACTTGACCATTTCTGACTACCACAAACTGGAGACGAAAATTTCAACATTTTAGCTTTAGAGATGGACATTTAAAATCTAAAGTAGAGCATTCACCCCAGAAGTTTTAGCCACACGTGCTATTTCATATGGAATCAAATTCTCTCATAATATATCTAAACTATTAACAGTAGAATCCTTATGATTGTCAATCTGTAGAATATCTGATAAACCTTATAAAAAAGTTAAGCAAGTTAATGGCTAAGGAATTTGGCCCCTGATTGGTTATTTAATAGCAAGTAGTTAGTCCTTAAGACATACGTACATATGAGCAACTCTAAACAGGCTTGTGACATTGTATTTATTTATTTATATATGTGCATGCATGAACAATAATTTAAGACAAAGAGAAACAAAAAAAAAACAGAAAAGAAAAAAATGGAGACAATCCATGAAGGCTGAGAAGGGCTTGGAAGTAGAGAGAAGAAAAAAGTGGGAGGGGAATCCAGGATTTGAAAATAGAGGGTTGGAGTGATCAGAGTATTCTATATGCCTATATTAAGTGTCATAATGAAACCCGTTACTCTGTTCAGGTAATACACAATAATGAGAAACAAAAATTTACAAATGATGAAGATTTAAACTGCTTTAAATACCTCAGAGATCTCCTTTGATGCCCAATCTAATTCAAAGTTCCTACATTGCCATGGTGCTTAGGGGCTTCCACCTACAAAACATTGAATTTCCTCTGAGGATGTTCTGAATTAAACTCAAAGATCCTGAGAAGAGATAACTTACTGTAGGAAACATAAATTTATCCAATTGTTTGCAAAAAAAGATTATTAAATAAGAGCATTATGGAGGGACTCAGAGAGAGAAGGAGACAGAGACAGAGAGGTGGAAAAACCTGTATCAGCAAGAACCTTCCAGATACTTTGTCTGGTGAAAAAAAGGCAGCAAACTCAAATCTTGAGTGGGGATTTTGCTGAAGTGGAGTGAATGCTAAGCCAGTTTAGACCCAGCAGCACATCTTGAAGGATGGGTGTCATTAAAGATGGGTTTTTCATTGTCCAGACCACAGAGAATGCAGATAAATCAAAGATTCTTCTGCTTACTTTTCCATGATGAAAAACCAAAACCACTTTGCTCTAGATGGGGGTTCATCTGATGACTGTTTCAGGAGCTTCCTTTACGGCATAGAGTCATGGGCAGCAGAGATGGCAGCGGAAAGGAAAAGGATGGGGAAGGACTCTGGGGTGAGCTGAGGGTGACAAAGGGAAAGGGAAATCAAGCATCACTAAATATTTATTCAGGTTTCTATAAGCCTCCATTAATGAGCTGAGAAGACGCGTGTCTGCCACAGAGAAGGCACAGGCGTCAAGGCGACTCGGAAGTTGTTGGTGGCACTCATGTGGCCACACTGTTGATTAATGTAATTGAAGAATATATTACAGAAACAGAAAAGGAAATGTGACTTCTTCAGGGACCCATTAATTTCTTAGGCATGAAGTGTTTGAAGGTTCAAAGGCTTTGTCGAAGCTTATTTTAAATTTAAAATTCCCGTTGCCAAGGGATTGATTACCATTCTTATATGAGCTTTGTCAAACACAAAGTTGATCTCAGTTCTTTCAAAGTTCCGTGACACTTAGTTGTTTTCAGAGCCTCCTCTTTTGTCCATAGGAAAGACAGCCTTACACGTTCTCTCAAGGACAGGATCGCTTTCACCTCACAAGAACAGCAAGATAAAAATGCCTAAACCCTTACAAACAACTTCCACTCTCTCCATCTTTAGGGTCTTGCCAGTCGTCTCTGCGAGTCTGGTATTATGCCTCGCACTCAAAGATGTCTTATGTTAATCTGTGTTTGGTTTCCCTTTGACTTCAAAGCAGCAACTTGTTTGAGGTCTTTGTGCATATGAGGCTTAGTTATGCTGTGCAGGGACTTCACAATTTTTCCTCATCTCTCCACCCCAAAGGACTGCATGAGGCTCTTTTTATAGCTACCGCCTGCCCTCCTCTGACCATGGTTTAAGGCACTCTCATAAACAACAGCCTCTGAAGGTCCCTCACAATGTCCCCAGCACCAGGCTTTATTTGTGCTGTCCTGATAGTGAACTCAGTGCTTCAAGCCAGACAGCAACATTTCTGGTTCCTTGGAAAGCAAGCAAAGAACTGCCATTTCACACAAGGGAGAGAGCGGGAAGCAGTCTTTAAGACCTGGAGTTAAATGGCACTGCCATCTGCCTTGTTTTGCAAGAACCACTAGGCTGCATTTGAAACAACAGCATCATGACCTGAACCTCTCCCAGGAGATCAATAATGAAATTGCTGAGGCTAAGGACAGCTCAACAGATGTAGCATGAATTCTAATTGATCTTAATAAAAACCCAGAGTCAGATATTTGAGTAAATCCTGAAAGATTATAGAAGTAAAGGAGCCAGCCACTAGAGAGACTTTTTATCTTCACCGAATCCTCAGACAGAATGCTCTGAGCTCCTGTCTCCTCCCGCCTTATATTCTGTTCTCTGCCCAGTAATAGCCCTTCCTGTCTCTGCCTCCCCAGTGATGGGATTAAAGGCATGTAACTCCCGGCTACTGGGAATAAAGATTTGAGCTACCACTGCCTTGTACTGCTTCTCTTTTAGACTGAATTTCCAGTAGACCAGGGTGGCCTTGAACTCACAGATATCTGTGTGCCTCTGCCTCCCAAGTGTTAGGATTAAAGGTATGTGCCACTACTGCCTGGCCTCTATGGCCAGCTAGTGGCTAGCTCTACTATCTGATCTCCATGCAAGCTTTATTTGTTAATGCACAAACAGTAGCACCACAGAAAATCTTTTTTTCTGATGAGAAAGTATTTTCTCATTTCTTGCTTGCCTGGGTTTATGTGCATATGTGGATGCCCAATGTTGATATAAGACACCTTTCTCACAGATTACAACCTTGTACATTGAAGCAGGGACTCTCTCTCTCTCTCTCTCTCTGTCTCTGTCTCTGTCTCTGTCTCTCTCTCTCTCTCTCTCTGTCTCTCTCTCTCTGATCCTAAAGCCTCACCCCCTTTTCAGCTAGTCTGACTAGTCAATTTACTTATGGGAGTCCCTGTCTTTGCCTCCTGTATTGGATTACAGGTAGACTTCCAAGTCTACCTTTGTGTGAGTTCTGGGGAGTCAACTTCTGATTGGCAAACCTGAATGACAAGTGCTTGCTCCACCAAACCACATCTCTGACCCTTACTTGCATTTGTGCCCTTACTGCAACGCCTCTGGAGCACAAAGTCCCACATGGGTGCTTCCTTTAGTCTTGGCTTTCATCAAGGTTGTCTATAAGGCCCTGGGAAGAGTAGGGAGCAGGTTGGACTCAGAGCTCTAGATTGGCTGTCTACAGCTACACAAAGCATTAGCACCACAAGGTCACCAGCACTCAAAGGCCTAGGTAAACAGAGACATTTGCTGTCCCATCTGGAAGAAGTACCGTCATTCACAGTGATTTTGTTTCAAAGGCGTTTCTATCTGTGCTCATTCGGGGGCATGCATATGCCTGGATCCTAGTGCTACCACTTGGAAGGCAGAGGTCAGATGGTTGGTGTGAAGAAGTGTAACTCAGAAAATGCTCAGCTCTGGTCCTGTGAGTGCTGTGCTCCAGGTCTGGGCCTCCTTGGATCTGTGCCTTGTCTTCTTCCTTCTGATCTGTAGCCCAGAAATAAACACAGTCCAAATGCCTGCTTTGAACACTTTGCCCCCAAAGAAGTGGTAAAGGGATCAGACCTGAAGCAGTTTAATGCATTCTCAATCTCTGGTGACTCTCACCTATTTCTACATAAAACTAGTGAATTGTGGTAACCACACTGAAATTCACAGACTCAGAGAAGTTAAAGAGGAGCCATCCAGAAGGAATGCATGGATCTCCCTGGGAAGAGGAAGTAGAATACATTTTGTGGGTGGACTGGGAGCAGATGGGGAGGGGAACTGGAGGCATTGGATAGGGGTGGGAGAGGTGGAGAGAGAGAGATGACTGAAATAGGCACATTTAGGGGGTGATGTGGAAAGCTAGTGGAGTGGAAGCTTCCTGGAACCACTGAGAGTGACCGTGGTGTGGGTTCCTAGTAACGAGGATGGGAAGCCTTCGGTAACCTGGCAAGGCTCCCTGTGATGGGACTGGGATACTAACCCAGCCCCCAAATTGTCACCCACAACCTGCCCTGCCTGAAAGATGTGCTGGGGCAGTGATGGCTCAGAACATGAGGGAATGGCCAACCAGTGACTAGGCTAGCTTGTGGCCCATACCAGGAGAGGGAGTCCATAGCTGGCAATGCCTGGATGGCCAGGATTCAGAAGCTGGATGGCTCAGAGACTTGGATAGAACCAAACATGACCGACAACAACAATGAAAAGCCGATGAAATGATTCCTAATGATATTCTGCTTTACTCATAGATTGGTGCCTAGTCCACTCATCATCAGAGAGGCTCCATTCAGCAACTGATGGGAACAGATGCAGAGAGCCAAAGTCAAACATGAGGCAGTGCTTGGGGAACCCCAGAGAAGAGGGGGAGGAAGAATTGTAGGAGCAAGAGTTGTCTGGGACATCAAGAGAAACATGGCCCACAGAATCAACTAACCAGGGTTCGGAGGGGCTCACAGAGACTGAGGCAGCAGACTCAGAGCTACCCTGGTCGTTGTAGAATTACTAACAGTGGAAGTGGAGGTTTCTCTGGCTCTTGCCTGCTCATGGGACCCTTTTGTCCTACTGAATTGCCTCATCCAGTCTTGACCTGAAGATTTGTGCCTAGTCTTATTGCATATTGTTATATGGTGTTAGGTTGATATCTTTGGAAGACTTCCTCTTCTCTGAAGGGAAATAGAAAAGCAGTGAAGCTGGGGGAGATGGGAGGTGGGAGGGGAATTGGGGGGAGGAGGGGTGAGAAGGGAAGCTGAGATCAGGGTGTGCTGCATGAGAGAAGAATAAAGAAAAAGAAAAATAGTGAATTGTGAATGAAAGCATGATGCAGGATTCCGCTCTGTGTGCTGTGATTACCACTGATTAGTAAAGAAACCGCTTTGGGCCTATAGCAGGGCAGAACAGAGCTAGATGAGAAAAACTAAATTGAATGCTGGAAGAAAGAAGGCAGAGTCAGGAAATGCCATGTAACCGCCAGAGGTGAGCTGCCAGCTGGAACCTTGTCAATAGACCATGAATCTCATGGTAAAATATAAAATAATGTAGATGGGTGAATTCTAGATGTAAGAACTAGCTAACAACATGCTTAATCTGTTGGCCAAACAGTACTGCAAATAATATAGTTTTTTGTGATTATTTCGAGTCAGGGAAGCTGGGAAATGAACAAGCGGCCTCTCCTACAATGAAAATGTGTGTGTGTTTGTGTGTGTGTGTGTGTGTGTGTGTGTTTAAGAGAGTTACAAAATATATCAAAGCCCATGGTGAAGACATGTATGGCCTAGGGCAGTGAGATAACAGTTTCTTGTGTCAGAGCCTTCTGTGGTGTAAACACAGCTAAGACCCTGTAGCTGTGCTCTCCTTAAAGGCAATGACTGATGATGATGTGGACCAGAAAAGAGGAGACTACGTGAGCTGCAAACATAAAACTCAAGGCTACAGTTTTGTCAATGCCAGATCCGGGGCCTGGCTGGTAGATGGCCTGGAGAATCACTTAAGGATGCTGGACTTTGTCATTTGGTCAACCTAGAACCACTCCTAGGTATAATGTTCTGGTCTGGTGAGCATCGGTGAGGATGCAGGCAAGTTCTACAGTGAAGGCTTCGAAGGTGCTGACTCTGTGTGTTATGATTCAAACTTTGCAAGCCAGCATCCTCCAATCCTAACATCATGGAGATACTCCTTGCATCCTTTACCTACACAGTCTTCTCTGAAATTCTGGAAAGCAGTCTTCATTCTGGATGTCTTATTTATCTAACAAAAAGAGATGTGTCCCCTCCCCACTCACCCACCATTTTTTCAGCATTCAAAAGGCAAGTGATTGTGTTCCAGGCATTTTTTTCTAGAAAACTAAAGGGGAAGCTACAGATTTTTTTCCACTGATGTTTGATGTCTTTGAGGTTAAAACAGAAAAAAAACTAACAAATACCTTGCTTTTATCACCTACAGGACATTTCCTACTGAGTTCATGCTTCCTGGATTTTAAGTTTATGAGTAGGAATGGTTATAGCATAAGAGGATTTAGGACTCAGTAGCAAAAAAGTTAAATCATATTGTTTAGCTTTAACAAAAAATGTACTGTCCTAGGCATATAGGATACAAGGGTATGGTCTAAGTATTATCATTTCCATTTCATAGAAAAGGAAGCTGAGAAACAAAAATGTTAAGTTACTGATCTTGGGTTGCAAAACCATTGAGTATTGGTCCATGGTTCAAAATTAGATCAGTGTGACTCTAAAACTTTTGGTAATAATGGTTTTTAAAATATGGAATTAAGATAGAAACCACGAAATACTAGATGTTTAGTCTGTGTGACTGACGTAATCAAACACCTAAGACATGATAACCCAACAAAGGAATCCTCATAGATCTAGCAGCTCTACAGTCCAAGCAACTACAGGTTTGGCCTCTCTTGAGGCTTCTCTTCCTAGCTTTGTTGTGTTCCAGTTCTGAGCTTGTACTGTCTTTTCTGTGGAGATCCTTGGTGACGTCATCTTATAAGACCATGAGTCAGCTGATGAGAGCCTTCCTCAGAGACCTTGCTAAGCTGCTTTCCTGTGTGAAGACCCTGTTTTCAAATTCTTCCTTCCTTCCTTCCTTCCTTCCTTCCTTCCTTCCTTCCTTCCTTCCTTCCTTCCTTCCTTCTCTTTCTTTCTTTCTTTCTTTCTTTCTTTCTTTCTTTCTTTCTTTCCTTTTCTTTCTCTCTCTCTCTCTCTCTCCTTCCTTGCTTCCTTCCTTTTTTCTTCCTTCTTTCTTTTTTGTTTTCTTTTTGTTTGTGTTTATTCCACAATAACCCTGTGTAGCCCTGGCTGTCCTGAAACTTACTCTGTAAACCAGGATGGCCTCAAACTCATAGGAGGTCCACCTCCCTCTGCCTCCCAGTGCTGGGATTGAAGGCGTGCAAAGGGTCCTGTTTTCAAATAGTTTGTTTTTGATGGCAAGTATCAGAACCTCAATATGAGATTAGGACATGAACAAAATGGAGCCTGTACCATTAAGGAATTCTTTCAAACTTCATTTTTTTCTTGCGTTTTACTATGTTTGGTAAGCAAAACAGTATACAATTAAGTATAAAACAAATATTCATTGTATAAATACAGTGCAAAATAATCTCCACAGTCAATTTGATTAATATCTATCACTTTATAGCTACTTTTGTGCATATGGAAAAACCATATTACATCTACCCTCTTAGCAGGTTTAAATATACAATACAATATTATTAGCAATAATCACTGGCTATACATTGGGCCCCCAGACTTCATTTAGTATATAGCTGCAAGTTTAACCTTTCACAGATACCCAATAATTTCTTTTGGTCCCTAATATCCACTTTTCTCTGCTTCAGTGAATTATGCTTTTTCAAGGAATAATATATATCATATATCAAACATATCATATTTGAATGAGTGAAATAGTATATTTGTTACTGGTCTTTCTGGGTCCTAGCACAATGTCTTCCAGGTTCGTCCATGCTGTCACAAGCGAAATAATTTCCTTTTAATATGCATGTATGTGACATACATGTGTGCATGTTTAAGTGGGGGATGGACTTACCTGGGACACACATATGGCCAGAGATGATGTTATATCTCTTTCTTGATTGCTTTCCACTTTAACTTCTGAGACAGGATATCCCAAAAAACAGGAACTCAGCAGTTGGCTAGACTGGCTAGCCGGGGAACTCTGGGGATCCTCCTGGCAGCTCTCAGCCCGGTAGTAGGCTTACAGACAGCTGTCATGCCGCCCAGACATAGGTGCTGAGGACACAAACTCAGGGTCCTCATGCTTATGCCTCAGGTGCTTTACCAAGTGAGCCATCTTCTTTATTTTATTTTATTTTTTGAATTTTTCCCATTTATTGTACATGCTGACCACAGTTTCTCCTCCCTCTTCTCCTTCCATTCCCTTCCTCCCCCACCTCCCATCTACCCCTCCCCATTCACTCCTCTTCCTCCATTCAGAAAGGGGCAGGCCTCCCATGGATGTGAACAAAAGGTTAAGCCATCTTCTTAACCCTATTACTTTTTTACGGCTAAAATAAATAAACATATACAACATATTAACATACACCACAGCACTTTGTTTCTTTTGAACATATATTAAGAAAAATGTCTGGGCCATGTGATCATTCTATTTTTATTTTTTGAAAATACCCTCAATGTTTTCCATAATAGCTGCACCTAGACACATTCCCACCGACAGTGTAAAGTGTTCCTCTCTTTCACACAAAAAAGGGTACTTGAATATCTCCAGTGTTTATTTATTTTAGCACTTGACAGCTAGAAGGGACCTGTAGATCTCTGTTATGATTTGGATACAGGCAGCCATGGAAACAATGTTGTAGCCTCAGGGAAAGTTCCAGATTATCAAAAGTGGGTAGAGAAGTCAATGGAGACGCAGAATGATGGAAGAAGGTTTGCCCTCTTCCACCAGCAGTTTTAGATCCGCCTGGAGGTGGCCAGCAAAGGACTCAGAAGAAAAAGAGAATGAGGCAGTGTGAACGGGCAGTTTCTGCAGGTCAGGCCTTTTTGCCTCTTTTGAATGGAGAAGGTAAATGAACTATGTGTATGCTGGGCTTTGACTCTGAAATGTCTCCCCACACTCATGTGTTAAGGACTTAGCTGAAACTGATGGAGTTTTTGAAAGGAGGTGAACCGTAACAGTCTACTTCATTGTCGGAATCCCATAATGCAATGGTGTTTGAGGGAAGTGGTGCTGGGCCAGGTGAAGGAAAGCAGGTGCTGTTAAGGGTATATCTTATGACAACTCCTTAAACCTGATATTCCCAGCCTCAGTGAGGTGAGCAGTTTCCTCTTCATGGGATACGCCACCACCATGATGTTCTTCCTCTTCATAGGTCCAGAGCAAAGAAGCCAGCAGACACGGACTGAAACCTCGGCAACCGCGAGCCAGAGGAACTCTCTCACCCCTCAGGCTTTTCTCTCCATGTAGTTCACACAGAGATGTAATTCACAACTAGCCGAAGAAAAGAAGAATGGATCTTAGTTCACAGTTCTCAGCTACCTCCATTTTTAGCCCGTCCTACCTATCGTGGAAGAACTGCACCCAAACCACCCAGCCAGGGAGCTAGGAAATCTAGGTTTTCTAGGTAAGTAAACCCATGGATATGAATGACTCTTAGCCCATCTGGGATGATAGTTAACGGAGAGGAAAAATAAACGCGATAAAGCGTAGAGCCCCAGAGTTCAGAAGCGTTCATTGCCATCATCTTTTGCATTACATCACCTTCACCCAGAAAGTTTAACAAGTTAGATGCTGAAACTGTTTCATAAAATTAATATTAATAAGAGTATGTTTTGAAGACTTTTAAGGTAGGTGCATTCTTATTGAAGGGAGAAATAAAATTTAGGTTTTGGATTTCTAAAATTGTATTCATTGTAAGCATAGGTTGAGTAAAACAATTGTATATCAAAATTTCAAACAACAGGAAACCGCATTCTTTTCCCTTGAAAAGTTTTATTGCAAATATTCATTAACATGTACATTGTATTTATGTATAGTTCCTGTGTGTGCACACATGAATGGCTACTCATGTGGATACATGTGTTTGTGGCTGTCTTCATCAATCATTTCACCTTCATTTTTTAGGCAGGGTCTCCCACTGATCCCGGAGCTTCCAACTTAAGTAGACTAGCTGGCCGGCAGGCCCAGGGGTCCTCCTGTCTCCACCTCCCCTCCACTGGATTTGCAGATGCTTATCTGCCATTAATTAGGTTCTAGGGATCACACCCAGGCCATCATTCATACCTGGTAAGAACTTTACCAGCTGAGCCTCAGCGCCATTTCCATGAGCCAGCACGAATCAGGAACCCGCAGTGTGAACTCTGCTGGCTCCAGAGGTCCAGTCCCTTGGCATTTATGAACCATATTTCCATTCCATTTTGAACCATATTAGCCATTTGATGGCTATTTCCACCTCTCTTCACAACAAGACTGAGGATTAAGTGAAATACTAAAATGAGTCTCTTTGTTACTTCTCTTTTCCCTCCCTTCTTTGTAATCATGCCTCTTACCCCTTTTTTTTCTTTTTCTCTCCTTCTGTTCTCTTTCTTTCGGTTAGTTATGGACATTGGGACCCAGCAGAGCAATGGCTGAGGCAATGGCTCAGTAGATGAAGGACCTGAGCCCCGATCCCCAGAAACAAAGTAAAAGCCAGCTGGTTGGCAGTCCATCTGTAAGTTCATCAGAGCCGAGGAATTCCGGGAATAATCTGTCTAGCTAGTCTAGCTGACTCGGTGAACTGTGAGTTTAGTGATAGTCCTGGCTCAGAAAATAAAACGGGGAGCAGTGGAGGGAAATCCTGACATCAGCCTCTGCTTGCCACAGGCAGGCACGCGTGCACATTGGTTCCACATCTGCACGCACGCATGCACGCACACACGCACGCACAGACGCACGACTAGAACAGCATTTCGAGAGTCTATAGAACTGTAATTTAATCTCTCATATGCCTCTCATTATCTTAACAATCCCAAAACAACAGCTCTCTGATGCCTTATACAGGAGGAAGAGGAAAAACAGTTTCCGTGGACAGAGTACCAGGCCCCTCGATCACACTAGTGATTATTTCCAAATGTTGAATGTCCAGGGAGTGTTTCCTGTTCTCATAACTATTAAACTATTTGGCTCCCTTTGGGGGAAGGGATGGGCTCGGCAGCCCACAGAACTTCATGGAATTCCAGGGCCATGTATGAGAAGGTCTGAGGAGTCCCTCTGTCCAGACTGCTTTCTCCTCTAGGAGTCTCTAGCTGGGCAGTTCAGTGCAACCGTCAGACCGGATCTACCTCACATTGTCCTGCGGGGCAATTTAATGTTTCATCTAGTGGTTTTTATTTTGAGATATTTCTAACCTGTAAAGGAATTGCAATAATAGTGCAGAGGATCTCACAGACCTTTCACCCAGATATTTCAAATGTTAATTTTTTTAGGCACTTTTGCTTTCTGCCTTTTCTCACTAATTACACAGAATTGTCACCTTATTTTCTGGCTGAGAGCAACCACCAGACATGAACTTTCTTTACCCGTAAATACTACAGAACGGGTACTAAAGCGGGAGACATAAATATAGCAATATGACTATGACCATAATAGGATGGTTAACACTGCTGTACTTTAACCCTCACGTCTTCAGATTTGACACTGTCCCAACAATAAACTCTATGACGAAAGGATTTGACTCAGGACCAGAAAGAGCTTCTTTAAACTTGAACTCTTGCTTTGTTGTTTGTTTTTTTTTTTTTCCTTTAAGACTTTGCACTCCTAATTTGAGCTGGCTGGACGTTTTCTCATTCCTATATTCAAACCACAGACATTTGTTAGAAATATCCCAGAAGGCACTGCAGGCTCTTTTCTATGCTCAGTGTCCATTTTCCCCAGTAGACCTTCTGAATCTTGATGTTATTATTCTCTTGGCAATTAATACAAATCTCGTGGCGAGGAATACTGAGGCTTTATAAATACTGTGTTTCTGTTCATTTTCCTCTAGTAGTTTAACCTTTTAGAGTATTTTAGAACTTGACCTTCCTGTGTAATTTTTGACTACACGTAAGAAAAATAAAAACTTCACCGAAGCTCATCTCGCCCAGAAAGCTGTACGCTGGAAAAGTGACATTGAGGCAGTAAAGATAGCCCAGACGAGACACCCGATTGACACCAGGTTTGTCCTTTCTTGAGCTTCAAAGACTCCTTCCATTATCTCTGGGAGACAACGCTGTCTCTTCAGGCTTTCCGTTCTTCAGGCCGGAAGAGGGACCAATGGGCCCAGGAAATGGGCTCCAGCCTCCCTCCAGCCTGAAGGCTCACTCTGACAGTATGTGTTGCAAGGTATTTTTAGTTAAGGTTTTAGTTAACATACAAAATGGTGGGTTTCATTAGAGCATTTTCATACATAAATGGCCTTGTGCTTTTCTGCGTTCACACCTCCATCTACCTTCTCCCACCCTACTTTCTACCTTTCACCAATACCCTTTCTACGTGTAAATATTACTCTTGCTGTTGCTTTCATGTAATATATATGAGAAAATGCACACACGGAGTTTTATTTAGCTATAACAATGAATAAAATGCTATCACGTTTAGGAAAATGGGCAGAACTAGACTACATCATGTTAAGGGAAATAAGCAAGATTCACCACCACCCCAATTTCTTTTTTCTCTCGTGTGTGTGTGTGTGTGTGTGTGTGTGTGTGTGTGTGTGTGTAAAAGGAGGCCTATGATGGGAAGAAGAAGACTAAAGAAGAGGAAAGGGAGAAACCAAGAGAAGGCAAGGAAGAGCATCGACAAAATACCGCACATTTTCTCTTGTAGACTGAGAGCTCCTGGCCCACCCCTCCCACCAGCACCCTGGAGCTCAGCCTCTGCCTCAGAGGCCATGTGGAAATGCAGACAACTTGGGGGAAAGTTGCCATGTGTGGAGGAGACCCCTCTCCTTGGCAGCAATTCCTGCTCCTCTAAGCATCTGCATACTACAGCTCCATGGCCAGCCCCCCTGCTCTCATGTCCCAAACTGCCTCCTGTTAGAAAGTCCCTGGGAATCTGACCACCAGAGTTGGGGACACACTTCAGGTAGGACACTGATTTTCAGTCTCTTCTGCTTTTCTTTATAAACAAATAGCAAAGAGGGAAGAGACTGTCTTTCTTTTCCCACTTGTCCAGGGTCCTCTGAGGGTTTGGGGCATCTCTGCAGGACCCAACCATCTCTTAGAGAGCCATACTGCAGCCATTGACATCAGTCTTAGGGGCAGAAGCCTCGGTCTGTTCCAGAGATGCCAACTGCATTCTCTTTTCCTCTCCTACTTACGAATATTTAAAAAGGAATATGTAACACGAATTGAAGCATGAGGGGCAGTTAAAAATAAAACTCCAGTGAGCTCTATATCACACACAGTGATATTCACTCAGTTAAAAATATGTGATCTGATGGAATTAATGCATTTGAATTAATGTAACCACCATCGCAATCAATTTTACATCTTCATCGCTAAAAAGAAGCCCAACCGCATTAGCTGTGGCTCTCAAGGGAGGTTTTTAAAGGATGGCTCCATGTGTCTCTTGAGCAATAGCCGCCCATCTTTTGTTCTTTTCCTGGGCTTAACTATTCATTCGCGATCGTCCCGCTGAGCTCTGCCTACAATGGTCTCTCTGGAAAGACTTAATTAATTGATGGCGGTTGGATTTTCTTCCCGAGGGAGCACTAACCTTATATTGTTCTTGGTAAATTTGATTTTTGAATTTCTCCTCTCTTTTTCCCTGGAGAATCATGGTTGGGTTGTCCTTCGGAAACTGCAGGATGTTATGAATCATCTTTTTAAGAATTTACAATTTAAATCACACATTTAGACACACAATTCTATTTATGCTTCCAAGCAACAGTTAAATGTCAAAATAGCAGTATCTATAAGGTGCCCTTCTGGTCCAGGCAGTCCTAAGAGCTTCTCATATTTACAAAATTAATCTAATGCTCTCTTAGTCATAATGGATTCCCAAACTGAATATACTAAAACCTACTCAGCTTTGTGATAGTGTGGAGATGCAGAATCTTTAGGAGGGGGTCCAACCTGGAGGGATTATTTCCATATACATGGGCTTCTGGGAGCGAAACCATCCCCTCTATCTCTCCCCCCTATTGAGGACTCAACAAGAAGACCCTCATCAGCCATGGAAGGAGGGCTTTGATACCGGATCTTTCCATTTCTAGAACTCTGAGAAAAGACATTTTTATTATTTTAAGTTACCTAGTACAAGGTGGTTTATTACTGCAAAACAAACAGAAGGCGGATTCTCCTGAGTAGAAGGGTCTGATAAGTTCACAGAGCTTCCATGACAAGAAGCCCGAAGGTCATAGAGCTCAGAAGGCAGAGCAGAGGCTAAGGATAGGAGCAGGGTGTTTCTAGTCTTGGCTCTAAACATTGCTCTCAGGGCTTCAACTTTTCTGTTTCAGAAGCAGATTCTGACAGGGGCCAAGTTAGAACCTGAATACAAGTAGTCACAAACCAGGCCTTATGCCATTATCAACTAAGAGTCCCCACAGATCTCTTGCCAGGTTCGCAGAGGTGAGTTCTTCAACAGGTCTAGCCATTTCATTCCCCTCCCCACATTGTGGACAACATGACTGAAACTTCGTATCATCAACTACATCGTTATGGCACTCAGAGTGTGTAGGAAAACCACTCAGATGTTAACATGTGTGATTGTATTGGATGGAGATAGCTAATTTTCAAGTTGAAGACCTATTTCCCTATTGGCCCTGACCCTTTGTAACTTCTCTCCATGTCTCTTTCTCAGTATGTTCTATCTCAAGCATGGAACGCAGCACATGGATTTAATAACCGCAGCAGTGATTTGAGTGTGTGCTCAGCTAATCAGAAAGAGCAGTGGCAAGCCCAAGAATTCATTTCAGTTGTATATCATTTTAAAAGAGTCGACACATGTGTCCTTTGGAGAGAATATAATAAAATTTTAAAAAGCAAAAGCCGATTCTGACCTGCCAACTGCAATGACTGGCCATGCAGAGGAGAGCTGTGGAATTCCGAGGCCATTTGGGATTTATTAAGTTTGCTGAGACTGCGTAGAGCCTGATCTCTGCCACTTCCAATGGTTTAATGACTTTTGGATAAGCCTTCAGAGGTAAATGGTTAAGTCACCAAATGCTCCATAAAATAATTATACAAACAATTTTCTAGCTAATTATCTAACATGAACAGAAGCACACAGCTGCTAAGATATATAATTGCTGCTTCATCAGGGCTGGCTACTGTATTTACATAATTTCTTTACTGATCTTGGAGTAGTTTGGTGGAGGGCATTAACATAATATCCCATGAAATGAAGGAGTTAAAGACCCAGCTCTGGCCCCAGCTGGTAGATAAGAGCAGTGACTTACTTTGATAATTTTTTTAAGGCAATATATTACAATCTTTAAATCTATGAACATTTGTATGGCATATGTAAGTCCTTAGGTGGTTATATTTAGATTAACTTATGGCAGAGATAAATTTTTACTCTGTTATCTATTGAATGTACATACAGAGAAATAAGCATGTAATTGGACAGTTCACAAACTGAACTCCCTCAGGCAATAAGTGGAGTAAGAAATAGAATATTATCAGAACCTCAAAATATTCCCTTGTCTCCCCTCCAACTTCTACTCTATCTAAAGAGAGATATGATCTTCATTTCTATCCAGAGACTAACTTGGCCTCTGTTGTACTGAGTCTGAAAGCATCATAGTGTGTATGGTTTTTTGTGCCTCTGCTGTCTTTGATCATGTTTGTAAATTTCATCCTACTGCAATTTGCTCACTATCACTGATAATATGATATCCCATTGTATGAGACAAGTACATATTGCTTATCATTTTACTATTGAGAGGTTTTTAAATATTGTCTGCCTTAGCAATATTATGGATGATGATATTTGTGTTTCTTAGTGAATATATGTCTATGCCTAAGAGTGGTGTGTGTGTCCATTTTATTAGATATTGTCAAACGCTTTTCATGAAAGGTTGCACTAATTTGTACTCCTGTCAGTGCTAGGAAAAAAGGGGGATGAAAGTTTGAAGCATGGTGCCTGATGCATACTAAATTTAGAGGGCATTGCAGGATAAGAAAAGCAGGAGCCGTTGTACTAAAGGAAAAGGGTCTAAAACCAAGGCCCAGTGAAAAAAAAGATCGTATGAGGAAAGTGATGGGTGGGAGGTAAATCAGACAATAGAAAAATCACACAGATTCCTTCATGGCTTGAGCTTTCTAAGATGGCCAGGAGCAGTAGGGGAAGAAGAGAGAGAGGGAGGGAGAGAGAGAGAGAGAGAGGGAGAGAGGAATAAAGGAAGAGAGGGAGGGAGAGAGGG
>NC_022025.1:3806978-3823720 GCF_000317375.1 Microtus ochrogaster
AGGGAGGGAGAGAGAGAGGGAGGGAGGGAAAGAGGGAGGGAGAGAGGGAGGGAGAGAAGAAGGAAGGGAGGGGGAAGGAAAGAAAGGAGAGAGGGAGAGAGGAAGAGAGGGAGGAAGGAAGGAGAGAAAATATTTAGAATTCTTGAAAGACAAACAATGATTAGCTTTTTGGCTTCTTGATGAAACTGTCTCTAACAAGCAAGCAGTCCCTTTAAATAGAAACATATCTCTAAGAAGTAAATAACAATTTTCTTACATGAGCTACACTTACGTTAGCAGATTAAGAAAGGGTCCTCCTCAGTCATGTCGAGGAATGCCAGGCAGGAGGTCAGGTGACTTTGCTATTATGCCTCTGGATCTACTGCCTCACCTACCCAGATTTCAACTCATTCATTGATTAAGTTGACTTTTAGTGTTTTAGGTGAAGATTCTTAATTATATTTGCAGGTAGACTTCAAGGGTTTTCTGGTTCTTCTCATCTCATATGCCTGGACTGTGGGGTTGACTTCTGCTATCAAATTCTCGTGGGAGTCTGGCAAACTCACTCTTAAAAAAAAAATACTGCTATAGGGATATGCTGAGTAAAGGAGTATAACCATGGATACAATAATATACAGTTATTGAGATAGGAAATGCCAAATTAAATATACAGTGGTCTCCCTATAGCAACATAATGCCTGAATTAATGATATCTTAAAAATATAGAATAATATACTGTTCTTAATTATATAAATGTGAAAGAAAGGCATTTTCAGAGAAATAAAGATCAAAACAGTTCATCATCAAGTTTGGGTCCTTAGCAAAAGAACTCATTAAAGATTGTGGTGGTTTGAATGAAAATGGCCCTCATAGACTAATATATTTGATTATTTGCACTACAGTTGTGGGAGCTATTTGGGAAGGATGGGAATTATAGTCTTGTTAGAGGAGATGTGTCCGGGGAGGTTAGTTTTTGGGTTTAAAAGCCTGCATCATTTCCTAATAGTTCTCTTTGCTTCGTGTTTGTGCATAGGGATGTAATCTCTCAGATACTGCTCTATGCTTGTCTGCCTGCTTCAGTGCTCTACCATGGATCTCTATGCCGGTTCCCAATCTAATGTTTTCATCTATAAGTTTTCTTGCTCATAGTTTCACAACAATGGAACACAGATATGCTTTAGGAAATCAGAGTTTTAATCCCAAAGAAATGGAGATCAAGAGAGAACCATGAGCCAAAAAAATTTTAAACACGTTTGTTCATCTAAGAAGTATGTTTTTAAAAATCATAACTAAGGGATTTCCAAATGTAAAATTAAAATGCTAGAAGACAATAGCATGGCCACAGAAAGTGGGTAAAATGGAAATTAGAAAGTACAAATTATGGCACTTAGGATGAAGACAGACACCTGCTTCACTCTGGACTATAAGCAGGAATGTATTTCAAAGCTTAGAAGTGAGGGGGAAACATATGTGGAAAAGGAAGGACTAAAGAATACTTTATCAACCTAATAAGGAGCAGAAGTAGAAAAAAAACGAGATAAGAAAAGGCACTGAACAGAGATTAAAACTATGTATCAGTAGTCTTAGTAAGTATGAGCAGATTAACTTACTCAAAGTAGAGATTCTCGGGTGTAGACAATAAACCCATCTGCAAGCTTCTGTGGGAGAAAAAAGTAACATGGTGAAGTTTAGAGGTGGAAAAAGCCGGGAGAAGTGAAGAGAACCATGGAAGAATATTGAAGGGCAGTTGTCAGAGGCACTAGCAACACGAAACCCAAATGGCTTTAACAGACCAGGCTCCTGATGTGGTCAGTGAATGGGACCCAGTGAACTAAATGGAAGGTAGTTTTGTATCCTCCATTTAGAAACAGATCAAGTGGCAATACATAAAAAGTAGATATTTTGAGTAACACAATTCAGATTAAAGCAAATCTATATGGAAGACAAGCCCATATTATATAAATAAAGAATTCATTCTTTTCAAGTAGACATTGACCACATAGCAAACTAAAGCAGTAATCTGAATAGCAAAGAACAGATAACACAAACTTCCTTCTTCTTCCACAATACAATATCAGACACTGACAACAACCAAAGGGCCAGGAAAACTCCTTATGTTCAGAGCCTCAAAATAATCTTATTAATATTTATGAATCAGAGAATAAGGGATAATGGAACTTATAAAATATTTAGAACTCAATGACCACAAAACACTACCTATAAAAGCTTTGGGCATGGCTTCAAATTTGCATTCATTAAGATGATGTAGTAACTCTAATTAAAGGTTATTGCTGGGGCTGTGGAGGGAAGTGAGCATTAACTTCCATTGGAATCATGCTCATCCAAGTAAGAGCTAGACAGAAAACTGGGGCCTGACTCAGTGGTAGACCACTTGCCCCATGAACACAAGGCCTGGAGAGCCATTCTCCCAGTACCTCAAAGCAAACCAACCAGCGAACAAGCAAGCAAAGCAAGCTTTCCCATTTCAAAGTGAGACAACACAGTTGTCTTAGCCGCATGCCAATTTCTCACAAGGAGCATGGAAAAGTACATTACCATTTATATCATGACTGTCCTATAATTGCTAGATTTCCCATTCCCCACTTCCTATTGACATCACTGCTAAAATTTGTACTGCTCTTATGTAGAGTTATTGTTTACTTGAAATGAAAATTTATGCTAATATTTTAAAATATCAATCAAGATGGATATACCCCATCCCTCAACAGCAAATTTCAGTTTGTCTTGGCAAGCTCACAAAGAGCAGGCTCTTTCCTTTCATTGGTTTTCTAAATAATGTTGTCTTTGCAGCTCAATTGGACAGACTAGGGTCAGATATTTCTTATGGACTCACATTTCACAGAAAAGAAATCACGTAAGACTGACTCTAAAGCATGACTGAGATGACCCCCATTGTTTAATAAATAGGTTAAAAAACAGGGCTTGAGACCCTTTGGGACTTTCCTGAGGTCACACATCGAAGAAGTGGGATGATCTGAATTAGAGCCATTAGTTTCAGAGAACTCTGCAGCAATCAACATTTAAACAGTATACAGATTGCTTTTGCCCACTTTGACAGCTCATGCATTCTTAAAATGGACAAGTGATTGTCTGTAAAGCCATTCTAACAAAACCGATTATATCCCTGCTTCTTGCTTTCTACTTGACAGGATTATGTTCAGTGCCCCTAATTCTTGGAAGAATGGGTCCTTTTCTTAGGGTTATCTCTCTTAGACCAACAGTACGGGTAGAAGTCAGCTGAGGATGGGGTGGAAAGAAGTTAAAACTCTCTATTTTCCTTTAGAAGAAAAACAAAGTATGTATGTATATATATGTATAAAATTTATATATATATTAAATTTTATATGTATATATTAAAGGCAAGAACTAAAGCATATGTAAATCTTGACAGATAATGATTTATTTTACCTTGGAAACAGAAAAGGTCCAAGCTGACTGGTTCAATTAGTCACTGCATTAGCTAAAATGTATAGCAGGCAATTTCCCCACCCCCACCCCCAATTTGGTTTTATCCAACAGATACAATTCAATACAAAAGACAGAAAACTTGACCAAAATCAACACACATGGGAGGGGGATGAACAGAGTTTGTTTTAAATGGTATTTTAGAGAAGTCTTCCAAGAGCCAGGCCAGCATTTAAGCAGCCATGGGCTGATAGAATCTTCCACAGACCCATGCTGTGTGTGGGTACACGTCGTGTTTTTCACTGGGAGAGTTTGGTGACCATGGGGAACTTAGTCATGGATTTTCTGTGACAATTCCACAAGAAGCAGCAATGTGCTGGAAATAACTGACAGCCTCCAGACCAGAACAGTGGTTGTGTTTCTGCTCAAGTCAGCAGAAGGTCCGGCAGCAAAGGCAGAGCAAGTGAGCTAGATATAAGAGAATGCACATAACTCTTGGGGAAAACTAAACCCATCATTACAGAAATGGTACAAACCAACCTAATAGGAAGTCCATTATCCAAATGAACTAGTGTCATTCGTCAAGGTGCTGATAACCTTGCTTATCCAACGTGGGTGTTTAATTAATTTTTTGTTTCAGTTACAAAACACCCGAGTCTGAAAACTTTACAAAAAAAATAAGTTTTATTTGACTTATGATTATGGAGACTGGAAAATCCAAACATGATTATAAGGTCTGCTGAGGGGGTCCCTGGGGCTAGATCACAATATTGTAAAGAAGCAGAAAAGGACATTGCTGCTTGCAGAAAATGATAAGAACATCAAGATGGCACTGCTTCAAAACTCCCCATTCAACTCACCTGCTCCCATAAGCACCTGAGTATCTCCAAAAATTGTGTCATTCCACGGGCCCGACCTCTTAAAGTCTGCTACCTCTCATACTGTTACACTGGGAGTCACACTTCAAGTGTATGAACTTCTGGGATATAGTCAGAGCAATCACAGCATGAACCCATCCTACCCTGTTGGAAGGAGGTGCTTGTTTGGTTCCCAGGCACCTGGCCAGCTTAGACTCAAAATAATCACACAGGAACTATATTATTTAAAACACTGCTTGGCCTAACTTCTTATTGGTAATCAATCTCTATTAATCTGTGTATTACCACATGAGAGTGGTTTACCGGCAAAGTTTCAGCATGTCTGACTCTGGCGGTGGCTCCATGGCGTCTCTCTGACTCCACCCTTCTTCCTCCCAGCATTCAGTTCCGTCTTCCCCAACTAACTAAGTTCTGCCCTACTATAGGTCCAAAGCAGTTTCTTTATTCATTAACCAATAAAAGCAACACATAAACAGAAGAACCTCCCACACCAATACCCTCAAGTCCTCTCCATAAAAGGTCAACCTGATTGTCCCCTACCAGCCTACAAAGTAGATTTTAGTATGGGGAAGATGTCACAAAAAATATGTATACTTAGTACTGAATCATTTTCAAAGTGCTTTCACGTTCATTCTTCAATCCCACTCTCTAAAGGACCTTGTAAAATAGTCTCTGTATTTTTCAGGTCAGAGAAAACAAGATTTGAGAAGGATGACATACATGCATACTGGTAAGGGACCTAGGTCAGAGCTCATGAACTATCAACTCTGTCGTCTCTTCTAGCACAGCTCCATTCTACCTCAGCCTAAGTCCTAGACCAGATCAGTCTTTTCTCAGATGATGCCCCAGTCATAGAACAGCTAACAGTGGCAGCATGATCTTCCCAGCCCTAGGTGAGCCTTGCACTTCTCTATGACCATGAAAGAGACTACAGGAAGGCATGTGACTGGATCCATGCACACTTGAGCTTTTGTGGAGATTCTTTTCCCCCATTTGGGGCCCAGTTCAGACTGAAGACAGAAATCTGTTGCCTTTCTTCCACCATGGGAATGACAAATTGTTTATTTTCCTTGAAAGTCCTGTGAGATTTGGACTTGCTGTTTTTTCATTCTGCTCTGTGAGATGAAACAAAAGTGTAAACTCAAAACTGAAAATGTTAAGTCCTGAAAAGGGCCGGTTGTAACCAAAGACATTTGTATTGGGTTTTCTGGAACTCTGTTTCAGACATACCCTCTGAATTTTGTTCTAAAATATATTCCCTCTAAAATAGCAATAGAAAATGTGAACTGTAGTATTGGTTGCTTGTTGAACAAAACCATTGGTCTGAAAGTAACAGGGAGCATGGAGGTGATTCAAACACCACGAGGTAATAATCTCCAAATGAGTGGCAGAAAATGGCACCTGTTGAAAAATGCGATAACACAGTGATTCTCAACCTTCCTATGGCTGCGGCCCTTTAATGCAGTACTTCATGTTGTGGTGACCCCAACCATGAAATTATTTTAGCTGTTACTTCATAATTGTAATTTTGATAGTGTTATGACTTTTAATGTAAATATCTGTGTTTTCTGATGGTCTTAAACAACCCTGTGAAAGGGTCTTTTGTTGACTGAGGTTTTCTGTCCCACCAGGTCCCACAGCCTTTTAGCCCCAAAGAAGTCACATAAAGGTCTACATTAGTTATAAACTGATTGGCCCATTAGCTCAGGCTTCTTATTAACTCCTTTAACTTATATTAGCCCATCATTCTTTTCCACATCAGCCACGTGGTTCAGTACCTTTTTCGGTGAGGCAGTGACATCTTGCTTGCTCTGTGTCTGGATCACAACTGCCGACTGCAGAATCCTCTTCCCAGAATTCTCCTGTTCTCATTGTTCTGCCTCTACTTCCTGCCTGGTTGTCCTACCTATATTTTATGCCTGGCTATTGGCCAATCAGCATTTTATTAAAATACAATTGACAGGGTACAAACCATAGTCCCATAACAATCTTTCAACCTCCAAAGGGCCACAACACAGAGGCTAAAAACTGATGCTCTAGAGGACCCAGGATAATGGATGTCAAACACACATATCAGAGAATCCCAGTTCCCGCCAGGGAAGAGTAGGTTTTACTGGAGTTGTGCACATACAGAAAACAATGATCCTAGAAGGGACTTAAGCACAAAACAAAACAAACAGTAGATGGGACTGGACAGTCATCAGCAGTAGGCAGAGATGGGGGTATCTGACCCTGAATGCTGAACAAAACTAATTTAATCTCAAAAGAGAATCTCAGGTCTTTGTGTAGCACAGAGTGTGAGGACTCAAGCAGAACCTCCACAGTCTGTTTGAACTGAAGGAATACAGAAGAATGGGTGGACAGACAGATAGACTAGAAACTGAGGGAGTTGGGTCTATGAAAAGAGGGAACAATTGTGACTGACGCAGAGTGCTGAATTTTGTATATCATTTTTTTTTCAAATCCTTAATTGACTTCTGTTTTAAAAGATAGTTCTATTCCAGATCAGTGTTGGGTGTTTTTCTGGTGATGTGGCAAAGCCTTATGACGAAAGTAACTTATGGAATTAATGTGGACTTATATCACTGGGGAGTACATGACCCTGATGGTAGGGAGCATGGCAGCAGACAGACAAGTGTTGGGCTGGATCAATAGCTGAGAGCTTACACCTTATCCACAAACAGGAAGCAGAGGGAGCTCACTGAAAACAGCCTGGGTTTTAGAAACCTCAAAGCCCATCCCCAGTAACACACCTTCTCCAAAAAGGCCAGACCTTCTAATCCTTCCCAAATAGTTCTACCAACTGAGGACAAAGCATTCAAACATATGAGCCTATGGGAACTATTATTATTCAAATCACCACATCAGGAATACTTGTGGCTTATAACAATATGCTCTAAGATACATATAAACAGCAAAATATTCACTAAAGAAAATAATTAGAATACTTGTCCTCTCACACACATGTCTTGCACACATTTTAGTGACAAGAGCAGCTAAAAACCACTTAACACATATCTATTGTACAATACAAATTAATTAACTTTAGTTCTTATGTTATACATGAAACTCTAAGCTTGCTCATCCAATACATCTGGTATTTTGTATCCCTTAATCTCCCCACTTCTTATGTACTTGTCCACATTTGTAATCTCCTTCTCTACTCTATGTATTTGAGTTCTTTTTAAAGCAACCATTCTTTATGTAGATAAGACCCCCATAATTTTTCTTTCAAAAAGGTAAAGTTGCTTAATTCATTTGTGAACAGTAGATGCATAAATAAGATTCCTAAGATCCTATGGGGGAAATGGCCTTGTGATACTTTGAAAGAAAATGGTCCCCAAAAGGAGTAGCACTAATGGAAGGTATGGCCTTGTTGTGGGAATAGGTGTGGCCTTCTTGGATGAAGTGTGTCTCTGTAGGGTTAGACTTGAAGGTCTCATACATGCTCAAGCTCCACCCAATGTCTCAGACCACTTCCTGTTGTCTGTGAGTCAAATTGTAAGAACTCTCAGCTTTTCTATCATGCTGCCTTGATTCCCACCATAATGATAATGGACTAAACCTCTGAACTGTAAGGGAGCCACCACAATAAAATATTTTCCTTTATAAGAGTTGCTGTGGTCATGGTGTCTCTTCACAGCAATAGAAATCCTAACTAAGAAAGGCCTCTAGGAGGCCAAAAGGCTGAGGGGAGTTTGCAGACGCTGGACCACATGGGGCATAGAATTAGGAGTCTGAGTCATTGATAAGAGACTTTAGAATTCCTACCAAAATGCCAAAGAGTTCTCAAGAATAAAGGGCTTATAAAAATTAGTTTACTTGATAGGGCATCTCTTGGGTATATTCCCAGGAGTGGTATTGCTGGGTCCAGGGTTAGGTTGCTCCTGAATTTCCTGAGAAACCGCCACACTGCTTTCCAGAGTGGTTGTACAAGTTTGCATTCCCACCAGCAATGGATGAGTGTACCCCTTTCTCCACAACCTCTCCAGCAAAGGCTATCATTGGTGTTTTTTATTTTAGCCATTCTGACCGGTGTAAGATGGTATCTTAAAGTTGTCTTTATTTGCATTTCCCTGATCTCTAAGGAAGTTGAGCATGACTTTAAATGTCTTTGGCCATTTGAACTTCTTCTGTTGAGAATTCTCTGTTCAGCTCAGTGCCCCATTTTATAATTGGGTTAATTAGAATTTTAATGTCTAGTTTCTTGAGTTCTTTATATATTTTGGAGATCAGACCTTTGTCTGTTGCTGAGTTGATGAAGATCTTCTCCCAGTCAGTGGGTTGCCTTTGTGTCTTAGCGACAGTGTTCTTTGCTTTACAGATGCTTTTCAGTCTCAGGAGGTCCCATTTATTCAATGAAGCCCTTAGTGTCTGTGCTGCTGGGGTTATACGTAGGAAGTGGTCTCCTGTGCCCATGTGTTGTAATAGCCAGAACCTGGAAACAAGCAAGATGCCCTTCAATGGAAGAATGAATGAAGAAAGTATGGAATATATACATATTAGAGTACTACTCAGCAGTAAAAAACAATGACTTGCATACAAATGGACAGAAATAGTAAACACTATCCTGAGTGAGGTAAGCCAGACCCCAAAAAAAGAGGAACATGAGATGTACTCACTCATATTTGGTTTCTAGCCATAAATAAAGGACATTGAGCCTATAATTCGTGATCCTAGAGAAGCTAAATAAGAAGGTGAACCCAAAGAAAAACATATAGGCATCCTCCTGAATATTAACCTTCATAAGGCAATGAAAGGAGACAGAGACAGAGACACACATTGGAGCACCGGACAGAAATCTCAAGGTCCAAATCAGGAGCAGAAGGAGAGAGAGCACGAGCAAGGAACTCAGGACCGCGAGGAGTGCACCCACACACTGAGACAATGGGGATGTTCTATCAGGAACTCACCAAGGCCAGCTGGCCCGGGTCTGAAAAAGCATGGGATAAAACCAGACTCGCTGAACATAGCGGACAATGAGGACTACTGAGAACTCAAGAACAATGGCAATGGGTTTTTGATCCTACTGCATTTACTGGCTTTGTGGGAGCCTAGGCAGTTTGGATGCTCACCTTACTAGACCTGGATGGAGGTGGGTGGTTCCCACAGGGCAGGAAACCCTGATTGCTCTTTGGGCTGAGGAGAGAGGGGGACTTGATTGGGGGAGGGGGAGGGAAATGGGAGGCGGTGGCGGGGAGGAGGCAGAAATCTTTAATAAATAAATAAATAAAATTAGTTTACCTGGAAACTGAGAAAATAAAAATTGATCCAGTTTAGCATGAAGTCAAAGTTCTAAAAGTTGGTAGTAATTTCTCAGTCACTTGATTGTTTGCTTGGATGAAAAAAAAAACAGGTTATAATGTTTACATTCTCTGCAATGTGGAGACAGCATCCAGTATACAATTAAAAACTGCTAGACACACAAAAATGGAAAGATGCAAAGTAGGAAGAAAATTTTATTAAAAATAGTATGGTTCAGGATTTTATAATGTTTATCATATTTAAGTTAAAGCTCCTGAAGGAAAATATCATGTGTGACGCACACATGTGAACACATGAACATGCGCAAGTTTAGAGGAGACGTGAGACTGTAATGAAACCAACGAAAGCTGCAGCAGGAACATACAGTGTCTGAAACTTTTAGGAAGTTACCAGATGGGCTTAAAAACACATTTCAAATGAATAAAAAATTAATGAGCTTGAAGGCAGATCACTCAAATTGAAATACAGAGGGAAGAGATACGGGTAGAAATGAGTAGTCACAGTAACATGTGGGTCAATATTAAGCAGCCTTACATACATGCAAATTGATTTTTCACAGAGGAAAGAATAGAGGAGAATTTTTAATAATTGCTCAATAATTTAAAAAAAAAAGTAAACCTCACAGCCCCTAGATGGAGGATGCTCAGTAAGCCCCAAGGATAAAAATGAGAATGGCTGCAACTGAGCACATCACCAGAAAAACGACCGGTAGCCAACCATGAATGAAAAGAATTTAAGGAAGAGAAAAGCAGATACCTGAGCACAAGGGACAAGAGAGTAATAACCTCAAAGGAAGTGGAAGCCAGAACCCAACTGAATGATGTTAAAATCAAACCCAAACTAACTTTGCTATGTTTTGAATCTGAAACGTCCCCCATTGGCTCATATTTTAAATGCTTCTGCTCCAGCCCAGGGAAAGAGCAGGATGGAAGACTGGAGCCTGGCTGCATGAGGATCTTTAGGGATGATGGACTTTTGAACAAGCCCAGGATCTGCATCCTGATCCACTGTGCTGGGAGGAGACTGCTTCTCCTGCCAAGGACGGGGCTACCATGTCATGCCTTCTCCATTGCTGTGCGGCTGAAATCTCTGAACACCATGAGCCGCGATGAACTTCTCCATCAAATTGTGTCTATGGGGAATCTGGGCCCCAGCAACTTAGAGATAACAATATGTTCTGGAAATTTATTATCAAGTGAAACTGAAAGTCACCTCAGATCAGTGCGAGAATATTAGTACTACCAGAACATGATGTAAATTATTGCAAGGATTCGAAATGTCTGATTTTTAAAAGCTTTCTGCCAGCTAAATACTAAAAATTCCTCCAAGAAGGAAAACACAGGCTAGAAAGTCAGATCTCCAGGAAGGCAGGGGGAGCAGCAGAGATCACAGATGAGGTCCTATCTCCTGTAATGACAGGATGTATTCTGAGAAACTGTTCTCTGCGCAGTTAGACCACGGGAAACATCGCAGCTTTTCTTATACTAGCCCAATCGTATCATCTACTACATCACAGCCCACATGGAATAGTCTATTCAATGCAGGCTACAAACTTTAGAGCCTAGTACAATATTAAATTTAATAAGTAATTGCAACACGGGTACATATTGATACATTTCATCATAGCTAAGCATAGAAAAAACATGGTAATACATAAATAAAAGATTAAAAGTGGCATGTCTTTTTAGGGCACTTACCATAAATGTGTTCAGGAAATTTTCCTAGGTGAGTCAGTGAGTGGCTGACTCTCTGGGAAGTGGATGTGAACCCTCAGATAGGAGTATAAAGCACTGGGGACTTTACAAACACTGTGCCCTTAGCTACAATGTGTGCATACAAATATTTTTCTTTCTTCAGTAATAAATTTACTAACTAAAGCTTATAATAACTTTTTAAACTATGAACCTCCTCTTCTTTTCCAAGTTTTTGATCCTGTTGTCATAACATTTATCTTAAAAACACATTTAACAGTTCAAAATATTTTTTTCTTTTTATCCTTGTTTGATAAGATTATTTTGTGTTTTAAATATTTTTTCCCAGTCTTAAAAGATCAAATACATTCAGGGTATTATGGCCATAAACGCTTTTCTGAGCTAAACTTTCTTTGTGTTTAAAAGCAAGTGATACACAAACACACAGTATCCTAGGCCTACAGAGTCAGGGCCATTGAGCTCACCTTCTACAGCTTCACACCCTGCTTTAGTAGAAAGAGTACAGCTAGAACTGTGTTGTTATAATGGATCAGGGCTTTGATAGTAAAGAGCTTCTAAAGAACCTGCATCTACAATCAACTGTAAAAGTATGCAAGTAAAAGATATACTCTCTAAAATATCAGCAAAGGGTGTAGTTACTATTTCAATGAGTAATAAAGTCATTCATTATTATTATCAAGTCTGAACCATACATAATACTGTACACTATACTTTTATATAATTAAGAGCTCAATGAGTGTGTTTGCAATCTAACACCATCATAAGCTCATGAGTAATGCATTTCACTACAATGTTATGGTTGATACAGTTGATACGAATTTTGCATGTCCATTGTAATCTTCTAGGATCAGTGCACACTTGAGGTCTGTTATTAATCAAAACATCATTATACAGGTCACAGCCATATGGGTAAAGTTATAAAATACTGTCTTTGAAAAGATATGTAAGTAAATTGATAATAAAAATAATTCACTTTAGACAATTTTAATGTATGTATTCTTGAAATATTTAGCAACAACAGCACAAGAAAAGGTCAGCAAATAAATGAAATTGTATTTTATCCATGAGTATAACATGAACTGATTGTAGACTAGGGTAGTCTAAGCACATGTGCTAATTTCTAAAAAGCAGTATGGAGAATTATAAATACAAATCCAGCTGCAATACTAAAAATTAGTTTATTGCTACATATATAACAGGAAAGAAGAGACAAAAGTGTAAAGGGGACAAAGAAAAAAACAAATAGATGATAGACTTAAATCCAGGTATACCAATAATGTGATCAAATGTGAGTAAGCTCACCCTCTAATTTATGAACTCAACACTCCCAGATTGTCAGACTATTCCAATAATAACTAATACACGACTAAACACTGGATACAGGGAAGGAATTTTAAATATTAGTACACAGATTGACTGTTAAATGATGAGACTTGATATGTCATGTACATGTTAAGTAAAAGATATTTGAAGCAGTCATGTTAATAATCTGTTATGGTTTGGTTTTGGTATGAAGTATCTTCCAAAGGATGACAAAAGTTGCCTAGTCTTTACTGCAAGCAGTGTTCTTAGGTGGGGCTGTGGGAAAGTGATTAGATTCTAAGGATTCTGCCATCATCAACGTATTAATCCATTGACTGATATAATATTTTAATAAGCTTTCAGGAAGTGGGGAAAGGAAGGAGCTCATTGGAAGAAGTACATTAACTGGAAAGGTATTGTCTTAGTCATTGTTCTGTTGCTGTGAAAAGACATCATGACCAAGACAACTCTCATGGAAGAAAGCATTTAATGGGAAACTTGTTTACAGTTGCAGAGGCTTGGTCCATTATCATCATGGTGGGGAGTATGGCAGTAGGCAGGCTTGGTGCTGAAGAAGTAGCTGAGAGCTACATCTTAATCTGAAGAGAGAGAGGGGGAGGGAGGAAGGGAGAGAAAGAACTTTTGAAACCTTAAAGCCCACCCCCAGTGACACTTCCTCTAACAAGGCCACACCTCCTAATCCTTTTAATCCTATCAAAGAGTTCTACTCTATGGAGACTGAGCATTCAGATATATGATTCTATGGAACCATTCTTATTTAAGCCACCACATTCCACTCCCTGGCCCCTTTAGATTTGTAGCAATATCATAATTCAGAAAATGCATTCAGTTTAATTTCAAAAATACCGTAGTCTATCACAGTCTTAATACTGTTTTATAGTGGCATATTATTTGTGTTTTAATAATAAAGCTTGCTTGAAGATCAGAGGGCAAAGCAGTCATACTAGTCAGCCATATAAACCAGGGAATGGTGGCACACAGCTTTAATCCCAGAATTGGATTAAATCCAGAGACAGAAGCAGATGGATCTCTGTGAGTTCAAGGCCACTCTGGACTATACAAGATTGCATCTGTTTAAAAGAGAAACAGAACTCACACAAAGGTGACCCCAGTATTTGGGATCACATGCCTTTATTCCCAGCACTAGGGAGGAGAAGACAGGAGCTATAAAGCTGGGCAGAGTGAAGAATATAAAGGGGAAGGGACAGGAACTCAGCAGAGTGTGGAGTCTGAGGTTGGTGGAGAGCACTGCAGGATCATCCCTTTGTTTGCCTGAGCCTTGGTAGAGGTAAGGTCTTTCTAGTGGCTTGGCTGCTTTGCTTTTCTGATCTTTAACTTGAACCCCAATAGCTGTCTCTGGGTTTTTATTGTTACTGATACACTGTTTAGTCTCTGAGACTCATACAGTCTCTTAACGGTATTCTTCTATAAAATCAAAATAAAAAAGCAGATCACAAACTTCCAACATATAGTGACACAGAATATACATTACCATCCCAAAGGGGAGAAAAGGCAACAGTGAGGAAATACTGGACCAGACAAAGACTGAAAACAAGCAGAGAAAATCCAATTCTGCAACTCCATGTCTGATGTCAAAGTGTTCATCAGAGCTCCGATTCCTTCCAGACTTATTGATTGCTATGTACTTCTCCCTTGGACTTGTTTTGTGCCTGGTCTTCAGCTTTCATATCTCCTCTCTGGCATCTCCAACATCTTGGGTTCTCCAATACAATCCAGGCTTCACCTTCACAGGTTCATACAATGACCTCTGTGGGTGGCCATCCATTCTGGAACACTCCTGACACATGCCTGGCCTTCATGGCTTTCCTTAGGCACGGAGGGAGATTCTACAACTCTTTTCTTTTTTAAATTAATTTTTCATTTTACTTACCAGTCCCAATTCCCCCTCCCTCCCCCTTCTCTTCCCTACCTCCCTTCATTCCACCCCATCCACTCCTCAGAGGGGGTAATGTCTCCTTTCGGGAGTCAACAAAATTTCGTATACCATGTTGAGGCAGGACCAAGCCCCTCTGTATCAAAGCTGAGCAAGGTATACCACCATAGAAAATGGGCTCTAAAAAGCCAGTTCATATATATAACATAAGTTTTGGTCCCACTGCCAGGGATCCCCAACAGATCAAGCCATATATTTGTCACCCACATTCAAAGGGCTTGGTTCAGTCCCAGGCTGATCCCTGGCTGTCAGTCCAGAGTCAGTGAGCTCCCACTAGCTTGGGTCCACTGTCTCTGTGGTTTTCCCACTCATGATCTTCACCACCTTACTCATATGATCCTTCCTCCCTCTTTTCAGCTATGCTCCAGGAGTTCAGCCCAGTGCTTGGCTGTGGGTTACTGCATCTGCTTCCATAAGTTACTGGATGGATGTAGGTTCCATGATGACAATCAGGGTAGTCACTAATCTAATTATAGAGGAAGACCAGTTCAGGCACCCTCTCCACTATTGCTAGCAGTCTTAGCTGGGGTCATCCTTGTGGATTCCTGGGGGTTTCCCTATCACTTTGTTTCTCTCTAAACCCATAATGACTCTCTCTATCAAGATATCTCTTCTATTGCTCCCCCTCTCTTTCTCTCCCCAAATCAGTCATCTCAAACCCTCACGCTTCCATCCCCCATTCCTTCCCCTCTACTTCTCTTCCCAGTTTACCCAGGAGAGCTTAACTATTTCCCTTTCCTAGAGCCCTCTCTGTGTATACTTTTTACCTGACTTCTTTGGGGTTTCTGCAATCCTTTTATATACCCTTGACTCAAAAACCAGAAACATACCGGAAACTGCCAAGTTCTATTAGAACTTGGCCCCTCTTTAATTATAATTGCATCAGCTTTCTGTGGTTGATGGGTTTTCTTCACTGCTTAAACTTTCCTTTAACACATTTTCACAAGTTGGAAGCTTAAATGGGTGGGATCGTACCCTGAGGTTACCTCTCTCTTTATTCCATTTAGCAGAAGGCTTTTCTTTGAGCTTCATCTCCTGAGCACTGTACTTAGCTCTAATACATTTCCTGGTGCTCATTTTCTCCTCAAACTATGCAATTTGTGTTCTCTTTGCCCAGCTTGCTCCTTTTCATTATAGGTCAGCCTAAGGGTGAATGCTAATAACCACAGGACAGAGTTGATGTTAAACTGTCTTGATGCCAATGCCATCAATACAAAACTCAGGCAAATGTTTAGGATTAGGGCAACAATAATAAACATTCTTTGCCAAGTATCACAGGAATGATATCTGGGCCACTTACTAATATTCCTCCACTTGGAAACTCCTTGAGCTGGGCCCCACAGTCCGCACTACCCTCAACACTCTCTTCCATACTCCTACTAGGATTCCCTATTAAGCTCTGCTCAAAGCATCCAAATAGTTTTTAGTTCAAAGCCCCAAGTCTCCCACATTCCTCCAACAAACAGCATGGTTCAGCCTGTTACAGAAACAACCCACTCCTAGTTCCATCCTCTGTTTTAGAAACATAGTCATTTGCCAGTACCGTTAAGCCTGAACTGTGTCTAATCATGAATTCTTCCTATCCACCATTAGATTAGCAGTTTTTCTTCAATGTTTGCTCCCAAACATAATGTCTGACTCTGCCTCGATCCCTTATCAATGAACCAGCCAACAACAACCTGAACCTTTGAAATAATTGGTCAAAATAAATGTTTTTCTCCTTTAGGCTTATTTTCTCATGTATTTGTTACATTGGTGGAAGTGACCAACCCATAATATTGGTAATATGGAGGAGGGGTAATGGCTGTCACACCAAAGATGATATGGCTCAAAAGCCTTCCAAGTGCTTTGTGAGAAGAATTTGGAAAGGTTGATGGTGTGGCCTACGGAAGTCTTAGCATGCAGGCAGAACTTAATGGGTAGTTTCGCTGCGATCTGAAAAGGAGCCAGTGGGGATGTGGACATGAAAGTCTGTGATCGGGAGCACAAACCCCCCTCCCCCAGCTCCTGCTGCAGGGCTGTCTTTCTTTTGCACGACCCAGCCCCCCCAGCACCCCTCCCCAACCCGGACCTGCTCTATGCTAGGACCAGTGCTCAAGAACAGTTTTAAGCTCCTACTCTAAAGCTACCCACCCAGAGCAGTGAGTGCCTGCCTACCGGGCAGGCCTCAGGGTCCCCTGTAAGGGAGCCCAGGCACCTTCAGCT
>NC_022025.1:3830040-3851395 GCF_000317375.1 Microtus ochrogaster
AAAAAAAAAAAAAAAGAAAGTCTGTGATCATGGCATTTCAGATGGAACAAAGACTAGTGGGAATTCAACTTAGAACACGTGTATATGGTATTCTGGCAAGGAATGTATTGGCATTTTGTTCATGTCCTGAGACTTTGTGTGAGGGTGAATTTAGACGAAAGCCTAGCTAGCATGATAGCTACAGGCTAGATGACAATTGCTAACTGCTTTCACCAGGACAATGACAAAATAAATAAATAAAAAGGGAGCAGAAACATTTTAAAAACTTGAACTTTTTCCAGCAAAGAAGTACATGTTAAGTTGGGGCCAAGGAAAGCAAGGCTAATAAAGAGGATGGGTCCACTAAAAAGAATCACTTTTCATTTGGAAATTAGAGCACCTTTGGAATTGACTACCCCACCCTTGCAGACTCAAGGATATAAAGGTTTTGAAACATTGGAAAGCCTTTTCCCAATGGAGTAGCTCAGAGCTCTTGTTCACATAAGACCTCTTAGGAATCCTGCCTCATGTTCAGCCACATGTATTTTCAGAGGCCAGTGCCTCAGTTGTCCTAGGGGGCTGCACAGGCTGGCAGAAGACACTTATGTGACCTGGACAGTGCTGGTTTTGCAGGCTGTACTGCGTAAGTGTAGATGGAGAGAGGGCCTGCTTGTTTTTCCCAGCCACCTGGCTATCTTACACCCAAAACAATCACACAGAAACTGTATTAATTAAAACAGTGTTTGGTCATTAGCTCTAGCCTCCTATTGGCTAACCCTCACATCTTGATTTAACCTATTTATACTAATCTGTGTTCACCACAAGGTGGTGGCTTACTGGGAAAGATTCAGTATGTCTAACCTGGTGTCTCCATGGCGGCTTTCTCACTCTGCTTTCTTTTTACCAGAATTCAGTTCTGTCTTCTCCACCTACCTAAGTTCTGCCCTATCAGGCCAAGCAGTTTCTTTATTGATTAACCAATGAAAGCAATACATAAACAGAAGGACCTCCTACACCATGTAAGAGTTATGGGATTAAGGGGCCCCCGCTTGAATTTAAAAGTAAAGCCTGTGTCTGGCTTGTGGGACCAGATAATGTGTTGCAAGATCAGGATCCCTGCAGGTACCTGCTGCAAAGGTGATGCCTACAGCTGTGAAGGGTGATGTCAAAGCTTCCGTGGAAACTCCAGGAAGTAAGCAACATCAAGAATGTGGAACATTTGTGGAGGGAAGTTGGAGGAAGTGTAAATCCATCCCCAGGGAGATTCCATGTGGGATACAAAGAATAAGGACTCAGGAGTGCAGAAGTCCCTTGGAGCTCATATCACTGGACCACCTTACCTGAAGTCAGCTGTAGGTTCACATAATTCAATCTCCCCCCCCCCCCGCAAGCTTTTTGTTCTTGCTTTGGTTCAGTTCTTCCTTCTGTGCCCCTATTTTTCTCTGTACGAATGGGAATGTTTATTCTGCATCATTGTGGGTTGAAAACATCATCTTTTTTGTTGTATAGCAACTCACAGATAAGAATTTGTCTTGAATCTCAGAAGATACTTGACTGGGGACTTCCAAACATGCAGGATCCTAAAACTCTTGGAGATGGGCTAAATGGACTTTACATTATGGGATGGACGTGAGCCTTTTGGAAAGTAGAGGTGGATATTGTGGTTTATATATAATAATTAACTACCAAAAGTGATTTTTGCTATTGAAAGTAATGTTCATAAAATGGGCTTTAGGAATTAAATTGGATTTTGAGGGCTCTGTTTTTATCAACCAATTATTCTATCGACATAAAAATTGTTCTTTGACTTCAAGACATAGAATATTGCCAGAGCTACACATTCAGTTTCATAATGATAAAAGGTATCAGCCTTTGCAGGAGCTAATAACCCTAAATATTCATGTATTTACTAATTTAACTAAGAGTAAATTTGGGAGGACTGTCCAAGTTAGCCCTGTTTGTGCGTAACCTTGACACATGGCATCATCTTGCCTAGAAACTTAATGCTTTCAATTTTTGAAGCTATTACATGGGGTATATCTTTATTAATCTTAGTGTGACAATTTTCATTTGTTTCATATATAAAAATATAATTGTTTTATGTGTGTTGACTTTTACCCACTCTCTTTCTTTACAGAGTCCATTAGCAAATACTGAATAGTTTCTGACATTATCTAGCTTTCACCAACAAAGACATAGTGTTAACCCCTAAGACTAGGACACAGCACACAACTCTAACAGGGAGAGAAAGCATGGGTTGTGTGGAATAACTCAGGCATAGTTCTGCACAGCCCTAGAATCCCATGCTATCTTCTCTGTTGCTCTTGAACACATCACCAAGTGTATGAGACTACTATATAACACATTGTCAGGAAGTCTTGGTGTTCCTTCACGAATAGTAGACAGAAAAGGTGAAAGCCATCATTTCGTTATTTTCCTCCACATCTTTATTATTTAAAAATTTTTTTACTGCATTTTAATTTATGTATGTGTATATGTGTGTAGTGGCATGTGACATGCCATGGCACATGCATGGCTTGTGTGGAGATCATGGATGACTTTCAGGAGTCGCTTCTGTCTTTCCATTGCATTGATCCCAGGGATGGACCTCAGAGCATCAGCCTTGGCAGCAAGCCCTTCCCCTCTCCGAGCCCTCTCTCCAATCCGGTCCTTCCTTCTGATTATGGGTAATTTTCCTTTAAGCATTAGCCTATGCTGGACCTTAAGTGGAACCTCCTTAGCTCAGCTCATGGACAGTGTCCTGGTTATCTTTTCCTGATTCCGTTTCTAAATCCTAGCCTACTCCCTCAACAGTGCCTGTGACTTTGGAGAATTTCATGGAACACTGCCTGGGAGGAAAAACATTTTCATTATGGATGTAGGAGCCCCTGTGATCATGGCCAGACTCCACTGGTCAGAGCACAAAAACCACTCTTCCACCTCACTATTCAATGTGCATTGTTAGTCCCTAGGCTACCAGCAGCTCCCCAAAGCCTGGATCAGAATCTGCATTTTGACCAGTGCTGCTCTTGATTTGTACACACAGAGGTGCAGACCTGAGGCATAGCTGAGGGGTAAAGCCTTTGAATGGAGAATCTGGAACAAGTGCACAGATGTGGGAGAAATGCACACACTTATGTTCAGAACCCATGAGACATATGCGAAAAGGACAAAACTAAACTTTGCCAAAAGCTAATTCCATTAGTTTTCTGTAAATTTAATAATCTGTACAATATAATCAGCCATTTTCCAATTTCTTCAGGAACTCCGAGCTGTTTAAAAATGATTATACATTTGTCTTTTCATTTTGATTCTTCAGACTTTTTAGTTTTTACAAAGCATCTTGTGATTGTATCAACAAATTTCCATCCCCATGAGAATTAAGTGCCTCATAATTATTTTGATTTAAAACAAACAAACTTTCAGAGCTGGGGAGCTGGCTTAGCAGGTAAAAGCACTTGTGCAAGCACAGGTCCCCAAGTTCAAGTCCTCATCACCTACATAAAAAGCTGGCATGCAAGTGCTGTGCAGAACGGAGACAGGAGGATTTCTGGGACTTGCTGGCCACCAGCTTAGCTCCTAGTTCAAATGACAGATTCCTTCTCAAGGGAACAGGCAGAGTGGGCGGACAGCTGCCTACTGAAGACTCAACTCAGATGCCATCTCCTGTCATTAATCCTGGGTCCCTCTCTTTCCCAATAACCTCCCCACCTGACTCTCAAACTATTAAGCCTCTCACTAATTAATATATTATCAAAATATGAGTATTGTATTGAAACTAATTTGCATTTATTTTAGTGATTCTACATTTATTCACGAGAGAAGAAATGATTCACAGGTTACATGACCAAGGGGAATTTCTGTTGAAGTTCATGGGATATGGCTGTTACTGGGTGACATCATGAATAATCAGCATCACCAGCTCCATCCGTGCTCTTCCAGGTCCCACAGCCACAATCCTGCCTCCAGCATGCCTGGATAAAAATGACCACCTCCCAGGGATTCTGTCTCTCCCTGTAGTCCTTTGGTAGCCAAAGCTAAGGTTCATATATGCAGAGCAGACATGATCTCCTGCAGTTGGCTCACAGTACATTACAAGGACCCACAGTCTTAGAGAACCATCCAAGTGCCCTAGACTAGCTTGGAGAATTCTCCACTACTGGCCTTTACTGAGGTTTCTGTTTTTCACTGCCCAGTCTAATAACAAGACATTTCCCCTCCACCCTCTCTAATTTTCCCTCCATCCTTGCTTTGAAAAATTCCTCTGTCTAGCATGTCTTAGCTACCCTGTAAACAACAGATGTCTGTGGAAGACTCAGCTAGAATTCCATTTCTTCCCCCAAATCTCAAACCTCTGTCTTTCCCGAAGACCCCTCCACTTGACTCCCAAACTGTTAACATCCTGTTACTTAACATACAATGGACCCCGCTACAAGTCTTTACTCCTTTCCAGGCTGAGTTTTAGCTTTGTGCATCTAGCTCATACTGTTATTCTTGGCATTCGCTGCCTTTCTGCTTGGCTTTTAAAATAGTAAACTATATTGTCTTCAATTCTTGATCCTCCAGACTGTCTAAAACACGTAAGATAGTTAGGCATTTAATGAACAAAACATGTTCTGTCTGCCATAATACGGTTATTGTCACTGTCACAAAATTCTGGGCTCTGCAGGCAACTTAAACCTGGTTATCAGATGCATGGCTGCAAGAAAATTCTCCTTCCAACATGAATTTCAGCAATGAAGTTTTAGGGAGCTAGAGAGATGGGTCTGTGGTTAAGCGTGCTTGTCCTTACAAAAGATCAGGATGCATTTCCTAGCATCCAGATGGCCATTCAGAGCCTTCTGTAATTCCAGTCCCTGGGGATCCAGGGCCTCTCTGGTCCTCACTGGCACCAGGAATGCACATGGTGCCCAGACATGCATGCAAGTCAAACACTAATACACATAAAATTATGACTTGAAAATAAACATTTAATAGCCCTAGCTGTGTGGGGGAAAGCACAAGTCATTAAGCCAATCCAAATGCTTGCTTTTAACCTACCCACTAGGAGCATCTTGATCCCCGTTAGGTTCCTTTCTTTACAACATGGTTCCTGACTAAACTTGGTGAATCAAGGAGGGGGAGGTGCTGGAAGATCAAGAAGACACAAGATGTCTACCACCAAAATTAATTAGAAATCTCTGCTTCACACAGAAGAGACGAAGTCGATGTTGCAAAAGGAAGACCAATTGTTCTCCATCCCACTTTTTACGATCATTGGTATTCTTCCCTCTCCTCTCTAGGGATTGCTGGGGGCTTCTCTGGCTCTCGGCTGATTCCCTTCTCCTCCTTGAGAGAGGGTGGCTGGTCAAAACCCCACACCATCCAGGGGCTGTGATTGTAACTGTAGGCAGAGTCAGGATGCTACCGCTTATGAGCTTTGTTCTGATCTCTGCTCCACAGCTGACTGGGTATGAAGATTTGGAGCCCTTTTCCACTTTGCTTCTGATTTGGCAGAAATGCTGGGTGAAAAAGAGCAACATTTCATTCATTTGATCCTCTAACTTCTAACTGACAAGGTCTAGTTTTGAAATTTATAATAAACCCAGTGTTCTTTGGTATATTCTTGAGGCATCTGGAGAACCATAAGGCCATTGGAAGGAGATAATGAACACTGCTGATGACCTTTAATTAAAATATAAACAAACCACTCTCCTATTTGCTGATTCACTCTCAATAATTGAAAAGAGACAGAGACCCACACTGGAGCACCGGACTGAAATCCCAAGGTCCAAATCAGGAGCAGAAGGAGAGAGAGCACCAGCAAGGAACTCAGGACCGTGAGGGGTACACCCACACACTGAGACAATGGGGATATTCTATCAGGAATTCACCAAGGCCAGCTGGCCCGGGTCTGAAAGAGCACGGGATAAAACCAGACTCACTGAACATAGCAGACAATGAGGACTACTGAGAACTCAAGAACAATGGCACTGGGTTTTGGTCCTACTGCATGTGCTGGCTTTGTGGGAGCCTAGGCAGTTTGGATGCTCACCTTACTAGACCTGGATGGAGGTGGGCGGTCCTTGGACTTCCTACAGGGCAGGGAACCCTGATTGCTCTTTGGGCTGAGGAGGGAGGGGGAGTTGACTGGGGGAGGGGGAGGGAAATGGGAGGCAGTGGCGGGGAGGAGGCAGAAATCTTTAATAAATAAATAAATAAATAAATTTTTAAAAAAAGAATTGCATACTGGTAAGGTCGCCTATGACACAGAGAGATATAAATGTTGCTCAAGCCAGTTTTCCAAAGGCACAGATCAACTGGGAAATTGCTTATTGGCAGGTTGAATCCAAGTACTTCCGTCTGTACATAGGATTCCAGTGGCTACAAATCTTTTAAGGTTGGGTTTATAAGCTCTGCCTGGTGATTCCTGGTAGGTACCACAAGGTGCTTGCCTTGTTCCTTGCCAGTCTGGAGTTTACTTACAATGCTTTGATGGTTATTATTATTTATTGGTTATTGGATATGAGATGTGTAGATGTTTCATACCAACACCCTAAGGAGGAAGATGACAGACGAAGAAGAAAACTAAAGGTAAATGCAGGCAGGATACCACACAATTACAAAAGTATTCCATTTACCGCCAGCCTTTCATGGGAAGCCAGTCTTAGATGGCTCCTTACATTTACAAAGCAGAACTTAGTTCATAAGTTATGTAAGTTATCACCTCATATAATCTTCTCAATCGCCCTTTTATACAGAGGGATGCTCCGTGGTTTAGAAATAGAAAAATTAAGATTCAAAGAGTTTGACCAATATGCAGGAGAAGTTTAGACAAAGTTCATGCTTATGTTCACATTAGTGTCCATCTTCCTAAGTTCAGAAACATCATGAACACATAGGAAGGACGCAGGCTTCAGAATCCTGCAGGATCGAATACAAATCCTGACTCTCGTACATCCTAGCTCGTGAAACCTTTTAATCCCGCGAAGTTCCATTTTGCACATCTAAGGCCGAGGAAACAAGGAAATGCTGCAGAAACACAAATGCATGGGCCTGATGGCAAAGGCTGGACTTGGGTTGGCTGTGAACATCGCTACTCTTCTCACAGGAATCCCTGAAGTGCGAATCCTTAGGTTCTAGGTTACGCTCATGTTTCTAAGCAGACCATCCTACAGCAGCAGGGTCAAAACAACAAAGGACGGAGGGTCAAAATAAGCCTTTCAAGTTGTTCCACAAGCAACATCCCTGTCGGTCTCTCAAGCTGTTCTTGGGGCTGAGTTTACTGTAGCTCTCTCAGTTCTTCTCTGGTGTTGAAAGTCAGCAGTTCCTGATGGCTCTAACATAGCTGTCTCATCAGTGGGTCATGAAGTCAATTTTGTATGTGTTGACCAACATTTTTCTAATTAAAATGACTAGACTAAGGGCTAGAGAGGCGGCTGAGTGGGTAAGAGCATTTACTGGTCTTGTAAAAAACCTTGATTCTATTCCCAACACACATATCAGGCAGCTCACAACCGATTGTAACTCCAATTCCAAGGAATCCAATGCCCTCTTCTGGCCTCCATGAACACCACGTATGAGCACATATAGACAAACAGGCATACAATCATACACATAAATATAAATTTTTAAAAGACTAGACAAGATTATTTAAATACCAGCATATGTCATTCTTACCTTAGCAATGTCTTTTTTCTTACCTGTGAAATATCAACTTAAGTAAAATTATTTTTAATTTTTATTCTCTCGTGCATTATATCCCAACCACAGTTTCCTCTCCCTTCACTCCTCCCAATCTCTTCTCCACCTCTTCTCTCCCCCAGATCAACTTCTCCTCTATTTCCCTTAAAAGAGAGAGAGAGAGAGAAAGAAAGAAAAAAAAACTGGTCAGGAATATCCATAGCCTAACAAGAAACAATAAGACATGACCCAAACCCTCCTATCATGGCTGGATGCGCTGATGCGGATGGAGAGCCTGACCCTGCTGTACTTGTTAAACCCCGTTAGGCTCGGTCTTTGTTCTCTGTATTACAGGCATCTGCACAGTGGACAGTCAATGTACTGACACTGAGTACAACAAACAAACAAGCAAAAACCTATGCTTTTATCCTACTGAATTATGTCTAAATCAGAGTTGTTTAAGATCCAGATGCACATTAGTTGCCTAGGGTTCCTTCCCGGACACTGCTCAGAGAAGGAACTGTTGTTGAGGGTTAAAATGGTGACAGGGGGGCGTTACAGAACATAGGAGAGACTGAGTCAAGATGGAGAGGCAGAATTTGTGCAAGGGAAACACTTGGTTCTTGTTCTTTTTTTGTTTTTGTTTTTCTTTTTAAAGACACAAGTTTCTCTGCGTAATAGCCCTAGCTGTCCTGGAACTAGCTCTTGTAGACCAGGCTGGCCTTGGACTCACAGAGATCTGCCTACCTCCGCCTCCCAAGTGCTGGGATTAAAGGTGTGTGCCACCACTGTCGGCTGCAAGGAAAACATTTTGTTGGGACACACAGGCAAACAGGACAAAGCACAAAGGACTTGGGAGCCCTTGCATGGCCAGCAGTCAGGCCTTGGATTCTGTTGTGAGGTAGTGTCAAAATGTGGAGTAAGGTTAGATCATTGTGGAAGTAGTTAAATGTTCTGGACAGAGCTACAACTTTGGAGGCTTTTAAGCAAATAAATATAGTGCTCTGGTGAGGTTAAGAGTCTAGTTTGTGGAACAAGGCTTGGGACAAAGGGACATGTGGCAAAGGCAGATTATGTGCTGCACTGTGGTAATCCAGTCGTTAGACAGTCAGGGTGCCAACTAAAATGGCCCAGTGGGGACCCGGAAAGAGGTTCCACTGCAGCTGTGAGGTTCTTACGAGACTGGGTGCCATCGATGGGTGGGATCCGACAAGCTGCCCCGTGTTTATGTGCTCTGCCTTGAATTAGTTAATTTGCTCTTCAGATGCGTCTTTCCTGAATATGAAATTCTCTCATTAAGATAGAAGCCATATGCCTGCTTTGAAGCTAAGCCAGACCCCACCTACTGCTGCCCTTTACCTTCTTCTTCTCATTGGTAATCAGCTCACCACAGCAGATGTTCCTTCCTGACTCCAAAGATGCCCATAGTCTCCGGATGTAACTGAGGATAGGACTGGGCCTACACTCAGCATGCTCCAAAAGTGGATATTAAATGGAAGCTCCCTTAACTGTGAGGTGGGCAAGAAGAGGGGGAGAGCGCCCAACACCGTGGTTACCAAGCCCATGGTGGACCCACTTACTGGCTCCCAAAGGCCTTGCCAAGAGAAACAATTAGTGCCACGTTGCGTACTTTGAGTTACCTTCACGGATTAATTTGACAGATATGAATTGGCCATGTCCCAGGTACCAAACAAGGCTGTGGGGGTGAATAAAACAGAAAACCCAGTGGAAAAAGCACAATTCTCGCCTTTGATAAAGTCTCCAGCTGTGTAGGGGACACAGCTGCAAACAAGTAAACGCTATTGAGATGGAGTGTTCTGCTCTGTGTTTGTCTTCTGAGCCCCCCAAAATGACCCAATACTACAAAGCCCAAATGTTTTTCCAGCACACTCTTTCCTTTTCCTCGGGTTTATATTTAAGTGGCACTAGTTACACTGTCGGTCCCTCCTGACTTTATAGAAGGCTTAAAATTCATGGTGAGAAGCGCCGTTTCCTCAGTCCTTGGGCCGAGTCTGGCCATCAGTTCTTCGCAATGAAGACAAGCTGGCGGAGAACGGGAAGGAAGGTGAGCGCAGAAGGAGGCTCGCCTCAGGAGCCCTGTAAGTATATGCTAATAAGTTTTGTTTAGATGTTTGAAAGAATGAAAAATTTATTAATCGACATGTCATGAATTATAATCATTCCTTTACAAATAAAACCCTACCACTCAGTAAGTACTGCTTGGTAATCCATTTTTAAAAGGCGGCTAACTCAAGGACAGAACACATTGACCCATCTTTGTATGCCATAGTTTCTGGAGTTCGTCTTTACTGAGAATTGGGACTGCATATGATGAGACCTTGCTCTGCTTTTGTTTTATAGCAATTTCTTCTTTATAAATTTAAATGAAGTGGTTTCCAGCAGGGAGGGGTATGCAAGACTGAGGTTGGAAAAGGCTAAGAAAATAGATGTTGTCTGGAAATAAATGCTTTAATTATATTGGCTTTCAGGATTATTTCAGATCTTAAGAGAAAGGGGGCATTGAGAACTTTTTAAAATAGAAATTATAGATAGCATGTTTCTAACTAGCTTCAGGCTAGTTTCCTTCAAAAGTGTGCTCCCCAACCCCCATATCCTTGTTAGGTTTAGCTTAACAATGATGTGAGGGGCCAAAAAAGCTTTTAAAGCTGATTTCCTTCAGCTTCTGATTCCTTGCCAGGAAGCAGAGGACTAATTGGCCAGGCCCCCTTTAGTCTCCTGGCTATTTGTGAAAGTGGAAGCACAGAGTGCGCACACTCACCCACACAGGCACCCAGCTCAGCGCAAATAACACCATAGGAAAACCCTACACAGTTACTTGATCTCACTAACCCTGGAAGTGGGATGCACAATAAGAAATCCCATTAGGACATTATTTTCTCGTCCTCAAAGGGAGGCACATGCCAGCCTGCAGTCCTTTATGGAGGGTAAAGTTACACCTTGCAGCTTGGCCTCATGCAGACGTGGCCTGGATCCTCTCTGGGTAAAGGACCAGCTGAAGTCTATTTGTGGAGCCTGGAACCTGCGAGGGAATCACAGGACTTCTGTGCTCTCTGATTTTAAAGTGAACATAAATAACTCGACAGCTGTGTTTCATTTCGCTCGAGTCCCGTGAACACCCACCCACTCTGATAGTCATTTACAGAGGTACGCGCCGAGGTAATTCAGGAATGATCCAGGTCACTTGGAAAGCCAGGTGCCAGAGTTGGCCTTATGAAGATTTCAATCATTACTTAGCAGATTAAGTTGAAGGCAAATCCATGATTCATCTTCCCGCAGATGTATGAACTTTTATTAATCAGAAGGTCCCGAAAAGTTTCGTGAATCACAAAGTCAAACGCAAACATCAGTTCAACACATGTGGAATGCAATCTGTCTAATGCTTAAATTATTCTCTAGCAATAATGTCTTCATGTAGTGTTAAAGCAAAATTTACCAGCCTTCTAATAAATCTAAGCTGACTCTGAAGAGAAACACACACACTCCACACAACACAGCCACACACCACACACACACACCACATGAACTACATATTCATATGCCAGACACACACACTCACCACAGGCACATATACTTTCACATGCCACATGCACACACACACCACATGCACACACACACATGACATACACACTCACACACCACACACCATATGCACACACACAACATGCACACACACACACAACATGCACACACACCACACCACATGCACACACACACAACATGCACATACATACACTCCACATGCACATACACAGTCATATGCCACATGCACACACACATGCCACATGCACGCACACACACATGCCACATGCACGCACACACACACACACACACACGAGGGAGACGAGTGAGAGAGCTGGATCTGCCTTTATTTTAACTGAAACATAAAAGGATCAATTCCCTCCCTATTAGGAAGACAGTGGGTTGTTTGTCCCTTTCCTAGGGAAGACAACCGCAGAAAAGTAGATGACTCACTTGCTCATTCAGCGCATACATACTGTCTAAAAGCTTTCAGGTACTTCTAGTTACTGGGAGACTACAAAGAATAAAGCCTTGTTTTCATAGTCTGGACACCCAGAAACCTGAGATGTTCTTCTAGTAAAACTATGTCCAAAGGGTTGCAACAAAATGAAGTGTATATTAAAAATGATATCAAGATAGTAAAGATTATAATGCATCAACAAAAATGAAATACACATTTTCCAGCAGTGACTCTCGACCTTCCTAATGCCGGGGCCCTTCAACACAGCTCCCCATGTAGCGGTGATCCCCAACCTTCAAATTAATTTTGATGCTACTTCAAAATGTAATTTTGATACTGCTATGAACTCTAATATAAATATCCGTGTTTTCCCATGGTCCTAGGTGACCCCTGGGAAAGAGTCACTTGATTTTCCCCGCCCCCCACAAGCAACCTACAAACTAAGTGTTGCTGGTTTGGGGGCACTGTGGCTATCATGCTTTGTGGCGGAAGAGGGTGTGTACAGCGTCAGCAAGGGGTAGATTTCAGTTCTTTGAGAGGATCGTGAGTCAGAACAGAATTGGCTTCCATGGAGGCACAGGAACTCTGCATCCATGACACCAAATCATCTTCCATCAGGTACCAGTGCTCCCTAGTCTATGGGGGTCTATGGGGGCATTTTTGCATCAGGCCAAAATTTGCACCAGAGGACATTTGGGCTTCCCTAATCTGAGACCTCTATGATTCCTTATAGCCGATAGCCCGTGACTACAGAGCCGCCAGCTTATTGAACAATCCCTACTTCATCAGTTTGATCAGGCAGAGGCCTGGGAGTGAAGCTGTGTCTTTGTACTCTAAGTGAAGCCATTCAACAGTTTCTGTCAACCTCTTGTCACCCTTCAAGACCATCTCCTTAGAACAATGACTAAATGTTTGTTTAGACTCATGGCTTTGAGAGCAGAGCCTTAAAAATCATATATCCCTTTGTTCAGTTCATCTTCTGTGCTGTACAGACATAAACAGAAGGCCTTGGATTTGTGTGAGGGAAATATTTGCCTGTGTCTGAGTTGTTTGCTGGGCCCAGGACTCACATCCATTCAGTCCAGCTTTCAGGTTTATTCAGTTCTATAATATATATAATTTATACATAATTTATATATAAAGTCTCTGGAGTTGCCCAGCCTTAATATTGTGAGTAGTAAAATACCAGTTCCTTACCCATCATTCACAATTCTCCTTTTCTCCCCCATCTTCAAGCTTTGAGTTTTCTGTTGAAATAACCAAACATTTGCCTTCACAAAGAGCACAGCTGTCATCGCGAGGAAAGTCCCGGCAAATGCTTGAAACTTCAAATCAGTTTTCAGATTTCTACTTCCCCTTTTTCTGCCAATGTGAGAGAACAGCTAAAGAAACTGTAGGGGAGGCTCTGGCATGAAACACTCTCAGCCACCTTTTGGGGTATTTTGTTTGGAGGATGTAAATACAGCTGTTCAAACTTAAAATTACTTACATTGGACAAAAAAGAAGAAGAAAAGAAATCACTTAACTCCAAAAAGTCATGTGGCTTTATATAAATTAAAAAGATCAAGAATCAAAACTTGACTTTTTTTTTTTTTTCATGGGTACATTGCCCATTGGGTACTGCCTTAGAAGGGCACTTGTGGGGACCTTGGGTGGCTAGGAAATGTCCAGTGAAAACTGGAGACTGCCAGTCTTGCCTAATGATTCACATCGAGTTGCAGCTGAGTTTGGAAACAGCAGGTAGTCATCAGAAAGGTTTATGTGGAATCTAATGAATCAGAAAGAGAGAGCCGGGAAAGGGTTTCTTTTCATACGGGGCCAGATTCTGATCTGATGTAAGTCTGAGAGAATTAGCCGACATATGGAAATTATCCCCGTGTGGTGCTCTGGGATTGCAGGGTGAGGGACTATTAAAGGAACGGGGATATTAGCTTGTGAAGAAAAGACCTGGGTGGGAGAGGATTCTTTTCAAACATTTGAAAGGTCGGCATGTAAAAAGGGAGGTATTGTTGCTCCCAAGGGAAAAACAGGATCAGCTGAGGGGCTGGAAAGATGAGCAGTAGTTTCGGTTTTCTCCTGTCTCCTCCTAGAGCATCAGAGCAAGACGAGTTCATGTGGAAAGACAGAAATCATGTGTAGAGCTATCCCCTAGGAACTGGCATGGGACTCAAGAACACTGATAATTCTGGGACTCGCAGTAAAGTTCAAGCCTCCACAGGCAGGACTCCAAAGGCAACATCTGCATGCTCTCTAGGCAAGGAGACACTGAGGGAGAGTGGAAGGTCTCAGCATTGGGGAGGTCTTGATTGAAGCCATAGTCTTCTTATTGTCTTTCCCACCTTGGAAGAGTTACTTGGCTTCTCTGTGTGGTAGTTTCTTGATCTGTACAATGAGAACAGCATCACCTGTGTCCGTGGGCATCCATTATGTCTATCTACTCAGCACTCTCCAGTTCTCTTGTAGGAAAATTCTTTTCCCAGGCTGAATAGAGGGCTGGTGTCAACAGAGGTCCAGAAGTTCTTCATGAAGCTTGTAGGCCTGCTGCTATAGATGTGTACTACAGAGACATCTATCACTGTGCACTGAGCAACTCTAAGGTTCGTATCCTCTCCACTGTAAAGGCAGCTCTTGTTGGACTGCCCAGACTAAATAGTCAATCTAATAAACTCCCTGGTAGTATAAATTTATTCTATAGGTTCTGTTTATATAGAGAACCTGGTCTAACCCAGATTGTGGTACCCAGAAGTGTTCTAGAGAAACATGAGCTTGGTGGCACTGGAGTTGTCTCTCCAACTAAATGAAACCTATGATGCTAACTACTTTCCTGGTAGCGTGGAGAACACTGGAAAACCAGAGTGTGAACTATGTTGCATAGTTAATAGCTGCAAGCCAAATGAATTTAGTGCTCCTGACGCTCCTCTTATGAGGAGTAAGGAATTTAGTGACTCTGTGGGAAAGAACTTTTGAACATTTATGGAAAACAGGGAAAAATAATGATATCTGGATAAAGCAACAAAGGAAAAGAACAAGGTCCATGGTAAAGTTACCCAGCTCCAGAGGTGCATGGCTGATCTAAAGGATGCTAAGTGTTTCCTGGAAGAGAATCTTCTCCCTGGCATCTGTAGAGCTCAAGTTGCCAAAAGTCAAAATGAACCATCATCGTGCGATTAACTGACTTACAACATAGAGTCAAGTACCAGCCGAAAAAGTTGTCTGCAGAACTGGAAATGACCTTCTCTGAAAGAATGTTACACACAAGACAATGCTGATGACCTTCATTACCCAACCACCTTTGACCTGTATAATCAGATTTGATAGCAATCGGGCCCCTGGTGGTGAGGTAAAATGTGTCATCCATGAGGAGGTATGCCACATCCACAAAGTACTTGTGAATTTTATAATTCATTCAAGCAGAAGTTTGGGGGATACAAGTGGGAATAGATGTTTAAGAGTGTTGCAGAATGGTAGGAAAAACATAAAGCTGGATCAGCCTGAATTTATCCCTATGGACCCATTGAACAGAGATTCTAATTTAATAATAAAGTTCACAGATTAAAAACAATGCCATGAGTTTATTTGACCTGAAAACTGAAGGATTTGTCAAAAGATGGCCTACTGAGCCCCTTGGTTTAGTGTTAGTAAACACATTCAAAGGCTCGTGGAAATCAGAATGCCTGAGTAGATTCAATGTTTAAAACCTAATCCTCCACAATGTGGGGCCTAGAAGACATGGTCTTCACTAATGCTATAAGACAGAAATTTGAGCACCAGACCAGTCATTGAAGACTATTATTGCTGTTCTTTGCCTTGTAGTAGACCTGAGGGTGGGAGATGTAACTACTTGATTGGTTGAATTAAATGTACTGGATTCTTGAGTAGCAGAGGCCACATGGCAGCCCTGAATTTCCAAAGGCATGGATAGCACAGGCAAAACAATGTCTACAAAGGCCTAACTCAGGTGGTTTGATACTAGCTAGTAAATTCTTACTTAATCAGTATAAGTAGAAAATTCAAGAACAAATGAAAGAAACATTGAATCATATCAATGGAGACTCATGACCATCAACCAGTTACTGGACTTCTTCAATGAAGAAAAGGCCAAATCTCTTTGAAGAAAGACCTTTTTTATAATAACAAAGGTTTTAATGTTACCCTTTTTCAAATCCTTACACTTAAGCCTAAGTGTGGTGGTTTCAATGAGAATGGTTCCCACAGGCTCACATATTTGAATACTTGGTCCCCAGTTGGTGGAACTGTTTGGAAAGGATTAGGAGATGTGGCCTTGTTGGAGGAGGTGTGGAGGGGTAGGCTTTGAAATTTCAAAAGACTTACACCATTCTGCTTCATAGTTGTGTCTCAAGATATGAGACTGTTCTAGCACTATGCCTGATGCCTGGTTTCCATGCTCCCCACCATGACTTCTAACCCCAGAAACTGTAAACACCTAATAAGTTCTTTCTTCTAGAAGTTGTTTTGTTCATGGTGGCTTATCACAGGGATTGAAAAGTAACTAAGACAATAAGGGTCCCTGTAGATTGGGGGAAATAAATACTTAGACCTTTGGGGACGACTCTCCTCTTCTTCTGAATTGACATTGAGTGCAGAAGACACCATATATCACTGTAGTCCTTCTTCTGAAGGTCAGTGATTGATGGATTTTAGCTAAAATTTAACTAACAGTGGGTCCATTGAGTCCCCAAAGTCATCCAGAGGTTATTTTACTAGTCCTAGAACATGTAAATGCAATACTTGTTCATGTGACCTTCCTGAAGCAATTTTCTTTCTACAGTTTACCTCAAGGATATATTACATATATAGCCCTTTGTTTTTAACCTAGTTCACAGAGATCTAGACCACCTGTCTATTTCACAAGGTATCACAGTGGTCAACTATGTTGATAGCATTTATGTTAATTGGACAAAGTAAACAGGAGGTAGCAACAACTCTGGACTTGTTGATAACACATATGCCTATCAGAGAATAGGCAGTAAATCCAAGCAAATTTCAAAGGCCTTCTACCTCAGTGAAATACCTAGGAGTCCAGTGGTGTGGGGCATGCAGAGATATTCCTTCTAAGACTTTTGATGGTTGTTGAAGTGCTGTAAATATATATTATTATATTTGAATTATGAGACATTAAACGATTAAACACTGTTCAAGGGACTTTACCACCTATTCTTGGAAAAAATAATACATTTATGATTGTATGTGGGATAATTATATCATGTGGGATTATGAACTTGTTACTGTTTCACTTGGAAGTTAAGCATGACATAAAGAGATGTGATTGTCAGTTTCACAGGCTATGAACTGGTAGTGGTTAGCCTAGGCTATCACATTGACCAAATCTGGAATCCAATAAAAAGCTGGTCACTGTAGAATTCCATAAAGCATTTTCTTGACCAAATTATTTGAAGTGGGAAGACCCACATTAAGTTGGGGTGACACCTTCTGGTAGAAACCAAGATGAGAGAAGATAGAAGGAAGCTTTGCTTTTTGCCTGCTTGACTTCACTCTTGCTGGTGAGTTCATCTGAACTGTTGTGGCTGCTGATGGTCTGTTGCTGCTGAATTTATTTGCTAATATTCTCTGCTGCATTATCTGTTGGTTCCTCAGGAATTCAATGTGAAGTAAACACCAGTGACTCTTCAGAAATCTTTCAGGTCCCTTGCCCTGTCTTTGCAAGGCTGAGGAAGCCAAGTTCAAGGACTAAGCAGCTACCATATTCTTGACTTGACCAGTGTAAGATAGCCATTGTTGGGCTATATAGACAGTGCCATGCAAGCCAATCTAATAAACCCCTTTTATAAATATTCATTCTATCAGTTCTGTACTCTAGAAAACTCTGGCCACATGAACCCAAAGATAATTATTACCAAATTAATTCTTCTTCATTAGTTAAAGACTAGACTCTATGATGGGATTAGCTTCTACAATCTTCAGTTGTAACTCCATGGCTAACTTTCCTCTAGCATCCTTGCTTTCTATCATCTAGATGTCATTACGAGCATCTTCAGTGATGAAGAAGGCGCTTTGCCACAATGTGCACTGTAGTCAGAACCCTCTTGGGTCACTTGAAGTCATTCTCAGCAGTTTTATTAATGTTCGGTGTTACACTAGAGAAAAATGAACTCTGCTTGTGCTCGGGATTGAAAGCCTGGGGACAGAACCTGTAGTGGCAGAAGCTTGGGCATTATCACAGTTGTTCAAGGTATCACACTAAGTCTCATACTCACCCACTCCTAAGCGTGAGTGCAGTGCAACACACAGGGTTGCCCTACCAGAAACAACACCTTGGACACCATCGAAGGATTTTTATTAGGCATTCTGATTTGACCGCTGTGCACAGAGCGCTGGTGTAGGTATTGGAAGAGTGACAAGATGTTTATTGCCCAAGGAGAGTGTAATATATCTGGAGAAAGACATTTTTACTAACCTAAAACTTAAGACCAGCATTGAGAAAATGTTGAAAATGTTCACAACTGAAAGCAAACAGAACAACTGAAGAGGATCCCAACTCTAACTTAAAAAGATAGACAACGGGGTCCCTTTCATACCTGTGGGTTATTGCGCTCCACGAAAGAGACCTTCCCTGTGATGGTGCACATTGCCTTGTTCATCTCCTGGACCCGGCAGGGTTTGAGAGGGAGTGAAATGGGGCAAGAGCTCCATTTGGTTTTGGTGGGGCTCTCACTTTCATCTGATGGTTTCTAAAAACTCAGTTTCACTTTGTGAATTTTTTGTTTGTTTGTTTTTTGTTTCTGTGTGGCTTGCCTGACCTGCTGGCTGGAGGGAGCAGTAATGGGGCAGGCAGGGAAAGGGAACCTGAGGAGACAGAAGAAACTAATTTCCGCACCCCTACTTTAAAGCTGAACTATTAATTCTCACTGTGTAGGTGATGTTAAACCTCACAGTGGCAGGAGAGTTGCCTCTAGAATGCTAGCATCCCCAACTGCTCTGTGTCTGGCATCAGATGGGGTTGGGGTGTGAGGGTAGATTTCCATTCTAATAACGCTTTGTCAAGTATCATCAAACCAAATGCTAGAGAACATACAACTAAAAAACAGCTACTTAATTCTATGGACTTTTAGATCCGACGTAAGAAACACCAATGCTTCATGGCTTAGATTACAGAGAAGAATGTGAGTAGAAAGGAAGGGGTAAGCCAGGAGGAAGTCCTGACAAGCAGTTTCAATGGAGCTTTGTGTTTTCAAGTACGTTTAAGCCATGAAGCAGGCCACCCAGATCTACCACACAAGTAGGTCAGCACAATATTTTCACAGGTGAGGAAACCGAGACATAGTGTTTGGTGGCTCCCCAAGTACAGGCAGGGCACAAACACACTTTCATATTTCCATCTAGGAACTCATCCAGAGGGAAGGCCTTCTTCCAAAAAAGAGCAAAACACACACACTTAAGAAACTGACATCTTTTTTTGCTAACTATGCTGGAAGATTCCTGCTGTAAACAAGGAAGTGTTGAGGTAATGCTTCACACCAAAGGGTCAGGTTGGAAGCTAGCCGTGCTAGCTGAAGCTTCTGTGCTGTATTCTAATGAAATGGTGGCTACAGAAACTGCTAGAGAATCATGAGGCTGTTTTCTCTGATGGAGCTGCATGACTTTATAAAAGTCACTTTCTGGGGCTCATATATACATCTTTAAAATAAAGGTAATATTTTTTGAAAACCTTTCATTTTAAAAATACAATCCCAACAGTTGGAAGGTGAAGATAGGAAGATCACATGAAGACTAGTCTAGGATGTGTCACAAGACAAAATGACACAGAACATTAAATAGTATGCCATATAAACCACCCATAATCCCACTGTCCTTTGCAGGGACTATAAAAAGTTATAATGGCATACCTCCAGCCTTTCCATGCCATTTCAAAGCTTGATACATTTCATTCCAGGCTCAAACATGTTACTAAGTGTGGATACACTTGCAAAGTAAGTTTTAAAATGGAGTCAAGTTGTACAGTCTTCTGCAAGGTCTTCTTTGATTTCTGATCACTCCACATTGATCAAGCTTTCATGGTTGTAAATATTCTAGTGCATGAATTTTGCATAAATTATTAAGTGCTTTACTTTTCAATGTTTATCTGATAAGACCCAAGAAGAAGATGCATCAGAAAGTGTCTTGCAACCATTCGTTTAACTTAAATGTAGGGATCTATTTTGATACAGCTCACTGACCTTGATGTGACCCTATCACATTCAGCCATACTAGAGCTGTTTCTCATTGATAAAAGTCGTCAGAATGAGGAAAATGACATAAGCCTTAGGACAATTTTAATGACATTAATATATAGTACTACAGTATAATGTAGTATGCTGTTTAGTAGTTATATCCTCATTTTACTCTTGTAAGTAAACAAAATTAAATATTAAATATGCTAAAGTGAATTGTGTGGAAAGAGCACATTGATATCACCCATGACACAGCATTCATTGACGTGATCTGATACATGAATGAAGATAGGCTTTGAGGTTTCGTTTGGCAAATTTATCTGCTTGCTGTTTTGTTTTTGTTTTTAATGGTCCCTGTAACTGGAAGTTTCTCTCCTGCCTGCCAGTTCCCAAATAACCACTCAGAGACTTAATATTGGTTGCAAAAGGTTTGACCTATTAGCTCAGGCATTATTAACTATTTTTTACAACTTAAATTAAGCTATTTCTATTATTCAATATTTAGCTATGAGTCTCATGGCTTGTTATCTCACATCCTCGCTTCTCCAGTGGCTGCTGGTATCTTCCAGATCCTGTATCTTTGTTTGGATTTCCTACCTGGCTCAATTCTGCCTGACTATTGGCCAAATGTAGGGTTTAGCCAGCCCCCTTTTAGGGCGGGTTTGCCTGGGGCGGTTGCTTACAGATAAATGGAGCGAGGAGGCTGCATGTTCTCTTTCTTTCCTACCTCCTGTGCTGCGCGGGAACTTCGGTTCTGTAAGTTTTATTTAATCATTAAAATTGTATATATTCTTTAATATTTGCCTGTATTTATTCACGCCAGTACATTTGGCACCCGCCCCATGGGGCCTTGCCGAAAATCAGCCCAAATTGGAGTCTTTTGGAGCCGCTGCTGCGGCTGGGACTCCCTGGCTGAGGCTGCGGGCTGCTGCACTGGCAGGATCTGAGCTGGGCGCATAGACTGTGTACCCTATCAGCTGGTCCGACCACGGTTGGGGACACAGCTGAGATTCTGAGTGACTGGATCTTTCCCAGTGCCTGCTAAAAGTCACACGGGACGGGAGTATTAGCACTCCCCAGCCCCGTCCTGCCTGACAGTGGCACAAGCGCCTCTGTAACAGTGTAATCAGTCTCTCTCCCAGCCCGCGCTCGGGTCACGTGACGGCGGCCCTGAGCCGGCTCAAACAGGGTCCCAAAGTGATTTGGTCATTTTGGCGGCTTCTTCTCTATTCCTTTTTCAGCCCAATTGCTATTAATCAGAATGGTGTCTGTTCCAATTTTGTTTTTGAGTCATTTATTTGAGACTTAGGCCACGTGGACTCAAGTGGACTACTTCGCAACCACTGGCAGGAACTGGTCATTGCAGGTAAAAGAATTTTTCTTTTATAAATAAAATGTCTGAGAATATAACTGTTTCAAATTTCAACAGCTTTTTTGAGTGTACCATGTGGGAGATTTTACAAGAGGTGTCTATCACCCCACATCTATGGATATTTCTGGGATTCTTAATTTTCCTTAGCACTAT
>NC_022025.1:3857615-3859148 GCF_000317375.1 Microtus ochrogaster
AAGAAAGTTCCTTGCATTTGATAATGGTATGTCAGTTATGTTAGGCCTTAGCCAAAGTTGGTTGACTCAACATTGCAAATGAGACTTTGGGTGATTGCCCAGGTAGTCAGTTGTCTCTGTCATTTGTTGCACAATCTGGATATCTCTCATTTTATTAAGAAATATTGATTCCCTTCTCAGATCTTTGATGGAGTTGAAGATTATTTAATTGTAGTTACTTTCTACATTATTTAGACTCCTTGAGATAGAATGTCTAGCAAAACCTTTGTTCTCAATATTGTTAGTTATATTTATCGTTTGTTATTATTGTTTATAGTTGTATTTGGTTTAGTTCTGGCTTATTTAGACAAAAGGGGGAGATGTAGGGTTTAGCCAGCCCCCTTTTAGGGCGGGTTTGCCTGGGGCAGTTGTTTACGGATAAATGGAGCACGCGGAGGCTGCACACTCTCTTTCTTTCCTACCTCCTGTGCTGCGTGGGAACTTCGGTTCTGTAAGTTTTATTTAATCATTAAAATTGTATATATTCTTTAATATTTGCCTGCATTTATTCACGCCGGTACAGCCAAATCAGCTTCTTTATTAACCAATGATAATAAAACATATTCATAGCATCTAAAAGGGCATCCTACATAATCTCACCTTTTCTGTCTAATTAAAAGGAAGGTTTCAACTTTAATATTTAAAATTACATATAACAAAACAGGTATCAAACAAGAATTACAGTTATACTATTTATTCTATTTGTATTTAGCAAAATTAGAGAAAGTGCTCTATCATCCATTCTAGCTTTGTGAGTCTAAAGTTTCATATCTAATTTATATTTTATCATAATTAAGGAAAGCTACAATGATTAACTATCTAGCCTTTAACTCCACCAAAGACCCCCAGAAAGATATAATATTACCTAAGTAAATAAGAAGTATATTGTAAGCAACTTCCAAACTCTAGAAATGACAGAGACATCTGGCTGCCTGGACAGTCACCCAAAATTCTGCTGTAATGTTGAGGCATCCATCTTTATCCTATTGGCCCATAGTATCTGGCAGACTTTTTAATGAAGTGGGAAATTTGAAAGACTGCCTTGCCTAAATTGGCAGTTTGTCAGTCACTTTCCTCTGTGTCCTGCATGTACAATTAATATGGCATGCAATCAAGCAGTCCAGGCAACAATAGTTTCTTGCCCAAATGGCTAGCTTTGCCTACTGAAAGCAAACTCTTTAAGGAGCTTCTTCGATACCATCATCCTAATTGAAGTAATTGATGCTGCCAGGAGCAGATGTCTCTTACTCTCAAGAAAAGTCTAAGTTCTTAAAACATTTTAAATGCCATATTCTGTAGATCTTTGAAGTATTTGAAGATAACCTATCCATCTGAAATATATCTGGGCATATCTAGAAAGCCTAATTAACATGACTATATGTTTGGTTATTATAGATGACTATTAATTTGTATTTTTAACTTTATGATACATTTTTAAATGAGGTGCATAAACATAATACTTTAAATAAGAGTAGAAATATATATATAACAAAA
>NC_022025.1:3859248-3868043 GCF_000317375.1 Microtus ochrogaster
TATATATATATATTTGATGACAAAATCGACCTTAAATTTGTATCAGCAAACCAAAATCCATACCAATGGAAAGTATTTTGAGATTAACAGTTATTTTTTAGATTAAGGTAGATTTAATAATCTATCTTCTTTATCTTTTCTATATCAGGTCCTTGAAAACAAAGTAAAACCTCAGTAGGTATTTTATTTCCAGGAAATAGAAGTTTTAGTTTTTATTAAGAAGATAAAACTACGCATGGATATAGGGGGAGAAGGGAGGGTGGGATGGGAGAAGGAGGGGAGAAGGAAAGGGGTGAGGATGACTGAAAGGAACTGGATGTTCAAGATCAGGGAAGGACAGAGAGGGAGATCAGGGAAAGAGATATCTTGACTTAGGGAGTCATTATGGAGCTAGCAAGAAACCTGACATTAGAGAAATTCCAAGGAATCCACAGAGATGGCCCCAGCAAAGACCCTAAGCAATTGTGGAGAGGGTGCTTGAACTGTTCTTGTCCTGTAGTCAGATTGATGACTGTCTTAAATGTCACCATAGAACCTCCATACAGCAACTGATGGAAGCAGAGGCAGAAATCCACAGAGGAGCACTGGGCTGAGCTCCCAAAGTCCAGTCAAGGAGAGGGAAGAGCAATAATAATGAGCAAAAATGTCAAGACCATCTTTAGCCTGACAGTGGGGGAACCAACATAGGACCAAACTAGGCCCTCTGAATGTGGTGACCGTTGTATATGGCTGGAGCAGACTGTGGGGCCACTGGCAGTGAGACCAGAACTTATCTCTACTGTTTGTACTAGCTTTTTGGAACGCATTCTCTTTGAAGGAATACATTGCTCAGCCTAAATATAGCAGGGAGGGCTTGATCCTTCCTCAAAACAATGTGCTAGACTTTGTTGACTTTCCATGGTAAGCCTTCCCCTCTCTGAGGAGTGGATGTGGAGTGGAGGGGAAAGTGCAGGAAGTAGGAGGAACGGAAGGAGTAGGAACTGGATTTGGCATGTAAAATGAGAAAAGATAATTTTTTAAAAAGATAAATACGTAAGTTTTTTAAAAAGGTGGAAACTGAGTTTCCCACACACAATACACTCTGTATAAATTTGAAATAAAGTTATGACTGTGTACTTAGATTCCATAGCCTACTTAGATAAGAATATATGAATCTTGTACCCAGTTTTCAATTCCTTATGTGCACTGATTATTAACATTGGTTAAGTCTGACCTCTACCCCATTGCCTATGCACAAGATGAAGGCTCCGTAAAAATTTGCCTTCCTTTGGTGATTCTGGAAAAATAATGACAAGCATCTTTCACAGACAGACTGGAATGTATGGATTGAGCCCTCATTCCCAATAGTTACTTTTCTTGTTTAAAGACTGAAGACAGTTTTAAAAATGGCAGTCTTGATGCTAACTACCACTCCATAAAAGTACAAGATTTCTAGCTACCTCTTCAATCTCTTCGGACATACCCTGAAGTGGAAGGACTGTAAACTATGTCACCATCTGTCTTTTAGATATGATGTAACTATCCATTAATAGTAATATGGTTCTTAATGTTTCTCCCTTTTATTTCTTATTTGGTGGGTATCATCAACAGCATAGTTCAAGGTCATAGACATCCATGATATTTAGGAAGTAGGGATATATGTACTGTCCCTGGTCTACTTGGTCACAAAGTGAGGCAAGCATCATAAAGAGAAAAATCATATAATGATGTGCCTTCACTGTGCCCCTTCCTTTTGTTTCAAGTAAAACAATTTGAGAAAAATCAATATGACCAGAGGAGCCCCCATTCAAATTTTAATGATAGTTGGCTTTCCTTTCTGTCTATTATTTTAACAAATGTTTGTTCAATGTCCTTACACTCAGAATTCTCCAAAACATGCTTACTTTTAAAGTGTTTTCCTCTTTCAATATGGATAGTCTTCTGTGACACAAGCCCCTTGCTTTATTTGTTCTGGGAGGGCCCTCTTTGGAAATAAACCTCATGCCTCCTACCTGCTGTACTGAATCAGACAGTCTCCATTCATAGATTTTTTGGTTGTGCCTGGTGTTCCATTATTATATTCTCACTTGGCTTCCCAGTCAACAGAAATGTCAGAATGAGGAAAGCAGCCATGAACATAGAGACAATTGCTGATCCCTTCTGACAAGCAAAGCCTTGGGCATTTTGTTCTCAGCCGATTGTGACTCACCAGCTTGCCCCAGCACAATGACCACTGGACAAGGTCAGGTCTCTTTCAGGTCTGAATAATTTCTCTTTATAGAGACATTGCAGCCACAGCTAAGAAGCAATTTGTCAGACGCCTGATTAACCATTGTCGTTTAGTACAAAAGCATCCAGAAGGCTCACTTAGAAGTGGGTTTTTCTCTCCCACTCATAAGAGGCAACATTTTCTAGCATGCTGGCTGCCTAGGCAGAATTTCCCTCTGTCCATTCTCCCACACTGAGTCCACAAATTCCAAAGGACTTTTTCCCCCTGGATAAGACTGCATTTTGGTAAGATGAATACAGACAATAGATGGAAACCCAGGTCTGGATCATCTAAAACTGCATGCAGGAAGACCAAAAGAGGACAAAGTCCAAGACAATCGACGAGGTATTGCTCTTCAATCAATATTCTAATATCATGTCCTTGTCTTATCAGTTTCCTTTTCTTCAGTTCTGACCTGCAAATGACGTTCGTTCACAAATAGTCTTTTTTCCCTATTGACATCTACCCAGAGTCTGTGCTGAAAACGTAATTCTGGTTTTCAGTGTTGCCCTTCCCTTGGGAGGAGGGGTGGGGTTTCTTCTATTGAGCTCCCTCACATTGGTAAATACACCCTTCCACAGAGGGTGGATATCCACACCTCTGCTGAGCAGGTCGTACCACTTGAGTCCTGGGTATGCAGGGAAATGCCACTGAGGGCTGCAGCTTGCTGAGGCGCCATTTTGTTACAGCAGGAGCTGTATGATAAAGGTCCCCTGAGCTAACCTTCACACGAAAGATGGTTCCATTCACATCACTTTCCTTCTGGAATGTCTGGCTTTAGCCTCCTACTTATGGGAACATGAAGGCACATGTCAAAAAATGTTCCACATATAAGTGAAATAATGCGAAGCAATTATTATGCTTGTTAAGAATGCAGCAATATGATTATGAAATGTTAAGTGTTAATGAGTAAAATCCGTCTCAACTTGTTCAAAATTATTTGCCTCCTTACTAGTGAAGTGTAAGCACCAAAATAAGATGCCACGTCCAAGTAGTGTAGAAATGACAGAAACCTAAACACAACAGAAACAAAAGCCAAAAGTCAAAGAGGCGAGTTCAATTACCTATCCACACTGGCTATCCACCTTGTTCAAAAGACAGAGATAACTTCCAAATCTCCAGTTCTCTTCAAAGAATATAGATGGGCCTTGTGTCTAAATTAGATGATGCTTATAAGTGACTCTTTTGATGTTATCTTCAAATTCATCTATCTCCTTCCCAAAGGAGAGCATTAACAGGCTTCAACAGTAGCAGCCTTTCCAGGAAAGGTATACAGCTTCAGTGCTATAAGGGTCCGGTTCTCAGCAGAGGTTGCTGTTCTCTAGCCCCGCCCTGACCCCAGGCAAAGATGCTGAAATCAGTACTTAACAACCTCTGTGCTGCAGGGATGCTGGTGGAGAGGAAAGGAGGTGGGAGAGAAGATACTCAGTTCCTCTCTCCTCTGTCCAGGGCACCCAGTAATGGCTATGGGGACTCTGAATGAAATTCCTTCACTCTTATACTTACAACTTTCTCCTGTGGGGCTAGCCTGTGCTCTTCATGAGGTCATATCTCCATCTTTTCATTACTTCATGCACACCCACAACTTCTCCCTTTCATTGTATAGGGCAGACTCCTCCACCTTCACCAGGTCATTGCATCCCTTAAATACAACCTCCTTTCTATTTTATTTATATTCTACTGGCCCTTTAAAATTGTAGGGTTATCTCTGAGGTTAAACATCGAGTAATCTTGTTAGACAAATACAGGATACCCAGTTAAATTTGAATTTAGATTTAAAAACAAATATGGGATATAATTGTGCCCCAAATTTCAAATGGGGTCTGGTCACACTATACTTTTTTCTTATAATCACTTGGTGTATAAATCAAAGTACTCCAGCCCACATGGACATTTGTTGTTTGCGGTACATTCTTCCTATCTGTTTGTAATGGAGCATTATCCTCCAAGAACAGCCAGCATTATTAACAGATTGTGAGGATTTATAAGAGGACTCTTTCCCCCCAGAGATGTGAGGGTTGCCGACTACTGACATTCCATCTGGAAAATGGTATGAGAAGGGTCACTGGACCTTCGCCTGAGATTCTGTCCTTCACCTCTCTTCTGCCCAAACGACCTGGGGCTTCACTGTGTCCATATGAGCTTGAGCATACAGACCGTGCAAGGTTGAGATGAGGAGGGGCTCCATCTATGCCGCTGTGAGGAAGTTGTCACCCATGCTGAGGTGACGCTTTCCAGATGCTTTGGGGTCAGCAACACTCCTGTAAGTAGCCCCTTACCTGTGCTCTATAAATCAGCACAATGAGCTCACTGGTCTCCCCTAGGGTGTACTTTGACTTGCTGTTGGGTCCTTATAAGGAAGGAGTAAACATTTGTTTATGTCTCCCGGATGAGGAATTCTCTCAACAGTGCTTTTCTTTACTGCCTGTATCTCTCCACCTCCCCACTATTAGGTTCCATGCAAATGTGGAATTTTGAAGTTCTCTGTTCCTCTATTAATTAGTTCACGCTTTGCCTGAGATAGTTCTCAACGAATACTTGTCATTTTAAGAAGTAACTGTCACTGAACCCCACAAACACTAAGTCTACCCCTTCATCTCTCCCTTCTACAGACCTCGATGTCTAATGACGTCTTGATAACCTCTGTCCCTGCTTTCTCTTTAGTTTCTTACTTTCCTACCTCAGTCTGCCTCTGTTCTGAAGCATTCCAACAAAACAGATTTGAATGTAGTCACATTTTATCCGTGTGGTCACAAATTACCCTCAGTCTAGTCTCTGAAAGAAACAGGATGGTACTGAACACTCCCTACTTGACGAAGTAAGCCTGCATTTTCTCCTCCGCCTTGACTCCTGCTTGTGTGATAAATACCCAGCACCCAGTTGCAGGCATGGTTTCCTTTGTGGGCACTAGAATTTAGAGTTAGTTCTAGGCCCTCTTTTCTATTCACTCTTTTTCTCCTTCAGGAACTCTCATTTACGCCCCTTACTTCAGGGACTATTTATTTCCTGGTGACTCCCAAGTTTGCATACCCAGTTCATGTTGCCCTGTTTGTTGTATACCTATCAGCCAAATTGACACTGGATATCCCGACACTATCTCACTCTAACATGTCCTTGAAAATCCTCCAAACCAAGTTTGTATGCTCTTAGACAACCAGGCGGTTCAAGATAGTTTTGCGACATCTTTGACATAATGCAGATGTGGGGCTAAAACAAAAACATTGTGTATTTTCCCTCATGTGCAGAATCTAGGTTTGTGTGTGTTTGTGTGCATGTACAATATGACATGAAAGCATAATACTAATCAGACAGAAGAAGGGGGCACAGTGTGGAAAGAAGCAATAGGATAGTGGGATTGTGTTGACTGAGGTTTCTGTCCTGCCTGGTTCCCGGAGTCGTTAGGTCCCAAAGAAATCATACAGAGGTCTACATTAATCATAAACTGACTGGCCTAATAACTCAGGCTTCTTATTAACTTTCATAACTTCTATTAGTCCATAATTCTTGTTGTGTTAGCCACATGGCTTGGTAGCTTTTCTGGTGAGGCAGTCACATCTTGCTTGCTCTGTGTCTAGCTTCCTCCCTGTCTGGGTGATGACTAAAGACTGAGCTTCCCTCTTCCCAGAATTCTCCTGTTCTCATCACTCCACCTATATTTCCTGCCTGGTCATCCTGCCTATTCTTCCTGTCTTGCTGCTGGCCAATCAGCATTTACTTAAATACAAGTGACAGGGTACAGATCATTGTCCCACAGCAGGATTGGTCGATATAAGCAAAGTACAGTGTCAAATATAGAAAAATGTTGTGATGAAACCTCAAACTTGTTGGTTTGGATGATAACAAAATTAATTTTAACTTGGGAGGCAGAGGCAGGCGAATCTCTGTGAGTTCAAATCCAGCCTGGTCTACAAGAGCTCCAAAGCTACAGGGAAACCCTGTCTTGAACTCCCCCCTAGAAGTTTTAAAAGTAAGTAAAATATTTTCTGCTTACTCTGCCCCTGATCCTTTCCTACTTTGCCTTGTCTCAGTGGTGATGTCTTCAGGCAATTAATGGAGTTATCTTGAAAGCCAACAGACATCCTCAGCTCCTGTGTAGCTCATTCTCTGCATTGCTCTTACACCCTTCCTTTGTCTGTGACTCCATGGCCACATGGTACAAATGAGTTAGCTTTTGCTTATTAATCAAAAGAGGTAAATCCACTGTCTTTGATTTCTTTCCATTGAACTCTCCACATTTACAGCTAAAATGGTTTTACTATCTGTGGGGAAAATTGTTGGAGTCTTAAAAGGCCCCAGCATCTTTTTCCAGTTTCCATTTCTACTCTCTCTCACACTCTCTAACTATGGCAATGGTGAACAAAATTTGGTTTCTTAAATGCACCTACATACTCAAGATGATTAGATGAGGATGAATGATAAAATCCACTGGCTTACAAGAGAAAGGTAGTAAAATGAAAATCTGCCATCTGCATCAGCCAAAATCATTATATACAACCTAAACCTAAAGAGGTTTTGATGTATCACCTGGTCGCTCTTCTTCTTTCAAATAAATGAACTGGAATGCTCAGGGAGGAGGAGAGACTGGCCAAAATCATGCAGTTACAGAGTTAAGCGTGCCTGAACCCAACGTCACACCTTTGTCCCAGCAGAAGACAGATAGCTAATAAGGAAGAGAGTGACCAGAGATCTTTTGTAGTTCTAAAGGCATGGAGAACACCAGTATGGGATGGAGTAGAGAAAAGGAGTCTAAATCCAGGCTGTTGACCAAACATATCCACAAGATAACCAGCAATTCTTCAAGACACAGGAATCAGGAACTTTGTCAACCAGGTTGAAACCCACACATCCAGTCCACACTACCCTGTTAGTTCCATAACTACATATCCAAATCACTGCTGGATATCTCAAAAGCATCTCAAACCCAATTGTCTAAAGCTATTTTGAAAACATCCTCTAAATGTAGGCTCGAGCAACAGATTAGAACCAAATTTGTCCAATCTTGGGCAATGGGTTCAAGATAACTTTGAGATGTCCATTCGACATAGCCAGTGGTAATTTGGAGAAGTAGACGTGGGACTAACAAGATATCACATATTCTTCTCATGCTTCAGATAGGCTTTAGCACTATCATCAACAGACAGGGAGAGATTCAGGGTTGGTGAGGTGGTGGAGCAACTTCTCAGGAATTTGGAAATAATAAGTAGGACCTAACCAATCTACCAAATTAGATTCCTCCTTCTACGGGTCTACCACACATGCACCTGTTACCATCTGGGATTTCCACAGGGAACCCTTCCCTTCTTTTATGAGGCCTAAAAGCAATCAAATGTGTACCTGCTGGATGCTACAGACCTGACAGTAATAGATTCAAGGCATTTTATTTCCTAAAAGTTCCCCCGAAGTTACCATCTGCGAGATCCTAGACTATTTCCTTTCAAAGGCAACCTAAGCTACACAGCGCAAATCATACTTCAAAACTAAAGTTGTCACTCAATAGTCAGGGGAAGCTGTCTGGAGAACTCTTGTCCTGAGATCAAGGGAGGCTGAGTAAATACCCCTTGTGTGCTTATCACTGTGGGCACTGGAGTGTAAATGAGTGTGAAAGTTGCCTTTTGGTGTCAACACACTTGACAAGATTGTTTTCCAAATGGGATTGGAATTATTAGTAAATTTGTTGAGCTGCGAGGCACTCTTTATCAGCTGTAAGTATTTTTAATTGGTTTCCAGGGAACACCTGTGTTGGGGGGGTTATAGCATCAAAGGTGATAAACAACTTAATTATCCCTCAGAACCATTAGGAAAAAGTATCTCTGTTGGTGAGTTTTCTTTGATGCCTTCTTTTGAAATGCCATCCTGCTACTATTGTGGGGCTATTTGTAGTTTGTGTCCTGGAGCTTTGATGCTCCCTTCATAAGCAGAGAAGGCTGTGAAAAGTAGATTAATGTCATTAGAAACATTTGGACAGGCCCACTGTATCACTTTAAAATGTATTTATTTTATTGTTTTAAAGTAGTCTTTTTCTTCTATTATTACTATAAACGTGAGCATTGTACATACATCACTCTTACCCTTCATTCTTGTCCCTCCCAAATTTGTGATCTGTGGTTTACCATTCTTGCTACATGTGTTGTATTTTCAGTCCCTTCATTGTTTTCCTTTTTGTGGAGATAAGCTGAGACAGAACGTGGTAGTAATTGTCAGTAGGCCAGACATCCATTGTAAAGTACCTTCCTTTGCCTTTGGGTAATAGATGTGTTAGCTTTCTAGAATATTTTGTTCCAAGATAATGTCTTTTAGGGCAGTCAAAATTCATTACTGTAACAGAGAACATCCAAGCTACAGAAAAGAGAACCTCAGCATTTGAGAACAGGCAGAGTTGATCTTCTGAAGTTCACAATCACTCCTGACCTATCCTAGTGATGCAACACTTGCTTACTTCTCTATAACCTACAAGTGATGCTGCACTCCCTTACTTCTCTATGACCTACCCTAGTGATGCTGCACTCCCTTACTTCTCTATGACCTACCCTAGTGATGCTGCACTCCC
>NC_022025.1:3868143-3882227 GCF_000317375.1 Microtus ochrogaster
GCTGCACTCCCTTACTTCTCTATGACCTACCCTAGTGATGCTGCACTCCCTTACTTCTCTATGACCTACCCTAGTGATGCTGCACTCCCTTACTTGCCTATGACCTACCCTAAGTGATGCTGCACTCCCTTACTTCTCTATGATCTACAAGTGATGCTGCACTCCCTTACTTGTCTATGACCTACCCTAGTGTTGCTGCACTCCCTTACATCTCTATGACCTACCCTAGTGATGCAACACTCGCTTACTTCTCTATGATATAGACAGATTTTCTGGCTGTGCCCTTTTACTCTTTGATTGTCTTTTTTATTCAGCAAAAATAAATGAAAGAATTTGTTTGGAGCTCTACAAGAGATGCTATGGAAACTTACAGGAGTGGACTATAATTGTTTTTAAACATTTCACATTTTAAAAACTGCTGACTATGTTGAAAATCAAAGTTGTGGAATTAAGGGACCTATTCCTCTGCTCCCTATGAACGAGGACACTGAGGCTCACCCAGGAGAGGATGAGATTCGCTCAAGACTCTTGTCAAACTACACTGGGGCCTTCTGGTGCACTTCTGCAGAGGGAAACACGTCCTGGGGGATATGAGACCCGTGTTCAGTGACTGTCCCCACAAGATATCCTTGGCACTGTAATGAATTAAAGGGAAATAAAACGATGACTTTCCTATGCTTGTCCCAGATGAGCAGTCTGCTACCTAGGACAGAATAGTTTCCCAAGACCATTTTGAAGCACAAAATATTGTGTTGGATTTAAAGTGAGAATGACTTAATCTAACTTAATCCACAAATGTGAAGCCTTCTTGCCCGGCAGGAGTATCTGTACTCTAAAGAGGCTTGAGCTCCTACCAGACTATGAAACAATAGACAGCAGGGACTGGGGTTTCCCAAGGAATCACTTGCTGCAGGAGTGGAAACCTAGAAGAGTCAAAGATGGACTTTTCTTGGAGACAGATTTACAACTCGTCAGATGACGCTGCAGGAGAGACAGGGCTAAGAAAGCATATGGGACCACATCTTCTCTGAATTGCCTAGTTCTGCCAATCTCTTTCCTTCTACTTAAATTTAACCCACATGCTGAGACCTGAATATGGACTTGACCGTTTTGACAGTTGCTGCTTCTCTTTGTTTTCAGTGTGTCCACATTTTTAAAAATCTCCATTCTAATATTATTTTTTTTATTAATTTGGGTCTATTAACTGGCTTATTGAGAAAAGGTGGAGAAACCTAGTTTGTTGTAACACAAGCTGTGACCTTGTTTGTTAAATGGGACAGGTCTATTAGCATGGAGCTCACAGCAGACTTGGTTTCCCTTCCCATTTAACTACAGCACCATCCATTCCTCCCTGTTTCTCTCTCTATTCAACTGGCCACTGCAAGGGATTTCTGTAAGTTGGTGGGGCTTCTTCGTTACAAAATAAAATGCCCAACTGTATCTATTTATATAAAACTTTAAAAAGAGTGGGTATGGTCTCCAGTCTTATGGCTTTAAATCTGACATGCAGCATGCTATTGGCTAGAAGAAATCACTTCAAGAATCTTAGTTATCTCTAACTGAATTGCCCCAGCATACAACAATGGGCCGAGCAGGATGTGTCTCGTGCTAAACAGACCTGAAATCTTTGCTGATTTCCTCACCACTTCCACCAGCCCTACTTCTAAGATGCTTCTAAAGAAGGCAAAAGGACACCCATCCTCTAGAGCTCTGGCTTCACAGCAGAGAAAGATGCCTTCCCGTTCTGCGCACAGCAGACAGACATAGTTCATGAATGAGTCTTAGAGTCTTTAACCGGCGATTAGAGTACAGGTTCTAGAATTGCTCCAGTGTCTCTGCCCAAAGTCCGTTGTGATAGGTTTGTGCTGTGGGGTGATGCTATTGGGTGGTGACAGAATCGTTAGAGGGTTGGGGAAGGTAGGCCTTCTAAGGAAATGGTGGGTCCTAAGTCTCTTTCTTTGCTTCTGGCTTCAGGTGAGGTACTTTGTTCAGATAAGTATGCTACTGTCTGCCATACAGCATGCCATGACACAGTATGCCACCCTCTGCCATACAACAAGACAGGATACAGTATGCCACCTTCTGCCATACAACAAGACAGGACACAGTATGCCACCTTCTGCCATACAGCATGCCATGCCATGAGCTGAGCCATGCAGATACTGTGTCTTTGAACTTGCAAAACTGTAAGATAAGTAAGTCCATTTTTCCTCATGATTAGCCTATGTCAGGTGTTTTGTTACGGTGGCAAAACTGACAAGTGGTCTGTGCACAGCCTCCTTTGACTGCTCTCATATTGATGGCACCCATGGACAAATTCCCAGCAACTCAGAAACCTCGTATTTACGACCGCTTTAAGTAGAAGAAATGATGGTTTGTGGAAAATGAAACTTTATTTAAGAATTCATCTTCCAATTTTTCCCAAGCGCTTTTCTGCTCTAAATATAACAAAGAAGTGTCGTGCACGTCCACCAGTAGCTGTGGCCCTCTGGGACAGAGATGCTGTAAGTGTTCCTAATGGCCTATGTACCTTTGGAGCATTTTCGTAGATTTATTCTTGACATTATTTAATAAAATAATTCTATCTGTGGTCATTAAATTTATTTAAATCAGTAGAAAGATTCTTACACCAACCCCTTAGACCAACATCCTAGCCAGAATAGATCCAGGAGCTTGGCTCTAGATCAAGGCGCCATCTTTGTAGAAGGCAACATTGACACCCAGTTGACTTCTGTCTCTGTATTATAGGGAGAACTTTTTCATCTCTATATCTTATTCTTCAACTGCCCCTTTTTATTTCTGTCCCCAAATGGCAGATACCACCACTGCGGCAGCATCTGCTCAGTCTGGAGCCCTACTAAACAGTTTGGCACACTAACGTTACCTACTTCCTGTATTGAAACTGTGAGTTGAAATTTCAGATAATGTGCTAGAGTCCTTCAGAGAGTGCACTTCAAAGCTGAACCTGGAACATTGCAAGAATCAATAATCCAGCAGCATGCACGCACACACACACACACACACACACACACACACTCTCACGCACACGCACACACACACACACACTCATGCACACACACACGCACACACTGTTGTGCTCTTATTGTCACCCGTGGCAACATCAGCACACATTGGTGGTGATTATTGCTATGATTGTCTTCTCTAGTGTTTTGGTTCTTCTAACTGCTTGTAATGATTTCACCCTTTGAAGTGGGTAGGATGAGCGAGTACTTGTTCCTAGTTTCCAACGTCAGCACGGCTTACTGAGATATTTCTTTCTAACTTCCCCCTTACCTGCATGGAAGGCATGGGCCTGCTCATGACATGGAAGATATTCAGTCTTGATCAGTGACAAGCCACAAGTATGTGTATGGCCACACACAAAGAACTGACCAGATTGGTAGGATAGAATTAAAGTCTTTCACTTCTCCTCTTGAGAGTAATGGAGCAAGTTCTGACGTTGAGACTCATGAGGGATATTCAAACTCATGCAGGATAAGCAAGTAAGAAAAGCATGACAAGTTTTATGGTGTTTGTGTGTGTGTGTGTGTGTGTGTGTGTGTACGATGTGTGTCCTCCTCTTACTCCCATAGAGTGCACAGGAATAAGAGGCACTAACGGAACAGTGATTTTTTTTTTGAGCAAATAATCAGGCCCCTCTCACTAAACCTGGCGTGGGTCTCCCCCGCCTCTGCTCCAGGAACTGGAGAACTGTCTTCTGCAATGGTGCTAATGCTGAACCATGTGCCAAACACCGATACTTCGCCCGTGGTTGCTACTGTGTGGTCATACTGGCTGTAACAGAGAGCATATTTCTCAAGTGAGGTAAGGCCTATTTATCACTTTGCTGTAATGTGTAATTATCATAAATGGCACTTAAGTCTTTAATTACTAGACCAAAGGGTAGATAAGAACTTGCTATAAGAAAGATAGAAGACCAGGGTTCTCTTTATATGAAAAAGCATATGTTATATACACATAGGAATCATACATGTTCACTTCGAGAAGGATTCTCGATGTGTTCACGTGTTCTAGTGTTCATGTCTAGAAGTATTCATTTATACTTGCATGTATTTTTGACATCCTGGATTGCCATGGGTGACCCATACCTAAGGAAAGACGCAGCTAAAATAAACAAGTAGCTGCATTGCTCAAATGTGGATCTTTGCCTTCTCTCTCTGCATCTCCTGATTTGGTTAAAAAAAAAATACCATTCACCATGTGAACTGCACATGCTGCCAATTGAGGGTACAGAGGGTGATCCATCTCCATGATGCTCTTAGCTGGAGTCTAGCACTTACCCCACAGAAGGTTGAGCTTCTAAGGAAATAGAAAGAGAGGGATATTAATTTTGACCCTGTCTGTGACAAATAATTCCTTCAAGTCTTGAAAGAATTCTGGCTTTCAGTTGTGCGAGTGAGAAAACGTACAGAGCTGAGCATTTTAAAGGCAGTTCCTGTAATAGGTTTGTCTCCCAGACAAATTATTTTGTTTGTTTTTCCAGACTGGGTTTCTCTGTGTAACAGCTCACTTTGGAGACCAGGTTGGCCTCGAACTAGCCGAGATCGCCTTCATCTACCTCCCAAGGGCTGGGATTATGCTACTGTTCCCTGTGGACACTTTCCCAAATAGAGTCACTACCGACCTTGGCAGTTGTTCCTAGCTGACAGTGACTAACTGTGCTAATGATGTTAATAGCTCCTGGCAGGTGTAAACACAGGTACTAGGCACTCAGTTAAGCTAAATGTTTTACATGATTTCATCTAGTTATTCCTCACAGTGATCTTATTGGGTATGTCCTATATTTCTCTGCATTGTCACATCGATAAATGGCAAGCCGGCCAACACACGGAAAAGCAGCAGAAGCAGGATTGGCATCCCGACCACCTGAAGCAGGATTCCATTACTTTAAACATTACCCTCTGTCAGTATGTAGCCTCTGTCTTGGCTTAGGACTGTTGCTAAGGGCAAACCTCAGAAAATCAGTTTCCAAAGAGTCAGGATGCTTTCTTTTGGTTAATGGAAAGTATATACTATCCCGAAGGAAAATAGTAGCACCCACTAGAGAGATTCTGGCACAAGCAATGCCTGGTGCCCACTCAGCCGTCAGGTGCAGCACACTAGGGGCTGCAGTAGAAGCCCAGGCACAGCTGGGGTTCTCTGTCTGGTGAGGGTGTTTAGCAGCTCTTATGCCTGGGGCTCATTATCTCCAAAGCGGAGGGACATCACAGAAACAGGTCAAGTCACCCAGGGAAGAACTGGCTAATGATGCTAGGCAAATGTCCCTGAGCCCGGAGGTAAGTTGTGTGTCCTCTCAATGGCCCTTTCAGGGTTGTCACGGAAGCATCAGCGCCCTCAGGGGAAAGACTGTGAAGTCTTTCTATTTCCTTGGCTGCCACCATTGTCTGCGTACTTGATATTTTGAAAGAAGGCTTGCTATGTCATGAAACCCACGTAGGATTTTAAAATAATCTCTCTCTCTCTCTCTCTCTCTTTTTTTTTTGACCTCCGTGATGGTCATGCTAATGCCTGAGATGACTCTATTTACATAGAACCTGCTTCTTTTGGTAAAGTATGCTTGAAAAATATGTGTAGCCTGTAAAAGTAGCCTTGACAATGGAGAGAAGGGAGAAGGGAGGGTGTGCGTATATCTGAGAAGGAGATATTTTAAAACATTTTTCAACAAAAACATCTGAAATAGTTGTTGTGTTTTTCTGGGCAAAGACTAAGGCACCGAGAGGCACAGGTAACACCGACTTCCCTTGAAGAAGACTTTGGAGTCATGTCTTCTTTGGAGTAATACATGGAGTATTCAGTGTGCCTCACCGTTTTGTCTGGGCCACCCTTACTTGGTGTCCTACTAAAGTCTCTTTTATTCTCAAGTCAAGCAAACACAAACCAAGGAGGACAAAACTGAAAATAGAAAACCATGGAAAATGAACTTCTATTTACTTTTAATCCAAATCTTCAAGATTACTTGGATGTAGGAGCCTGTCTTACAATAACATGCCCATGAAGTCAGGGCCATAAGAATCAGAATCTGAGAGTGAGAGAGAAATAATCAGCTATGTGGTATACCTGCCAATACACACCTTGCCCTGAAAGCACTTTCTGGGTAAATCTATTAAGCTATGAATATAGACATGACATTCATTGCTACCGCCTTCCAATAATTCAAGGCCACTCTGAACCTTAGTTTGCTTCATATAGGACTAATTTCAGCTTCTGCCTGCCTAGAAAAGTTAACTTAAAAATAGAAACAGAACCCAAGGAAAAACATATAGTTGTCCTCTTGGCTATGGGAAGTAGACAAAATTGCCAGGGAGAAAATTGGGATCTTGGGGGTAAGGGGAGATGGGGAGAGAAAAGTGAGAAGGGGAGGATGGGGGGAACTTGAGGAAACAGGACGATTGGGGTAAAGGAAGGTTGGATAGGGGAGCATGGAAGCACAATTCTTAGTTAAGGGAGCCACCTTAGGGTTGACAAGAGACTTGAACCTAGAGTGGCTCCCAGGAGCCCAAGGCGATGTCCCCAGTTAGTTCCTTGGGCAGCTGAGGATAGGGAACCCTATCCTATAGCAATACTGACGAATATCTTGCATATCACCATAGAACTTTGGATGGAGATAGAGACAGAGACCCACACTGGAGCACTGGTCTGAGCTCCCAAGGTCCCAATGAGGAGTGGAAGGAGGGAGAAGATGAGCAAGGAAGTCAAGGCCACGAGGGGTGCACCCACCCACTGAGACAGTGGGGCTGATCTATTGGGAGCTCACCAAGACCAGCTGGACTATGACTGAAAAAGCATGGGATAAAACCGGACTCTCTGAACATGGCGAGCAATGAGGGATGATGAGAAGCCAAAGACAATGGCACGGGGTTTTGATCCTACTTCATGTTCTGGCTTTGTGGGAGCCTAGCCAGTTTGGTTGTTCACCTTCCTAGACATGGATGGAGGGGGGAGGACCTTGGACTTTCCACAGGGCAGGGAACCCTGACTGCTCTTTGGACTGGAGAGGGAGGGGGAGAGGAGTGGGGGAAGGGGAAGAGGGATGGGAGGAGGGGGAGGGAAATGGGAGGCTGGGAGGAGGCTGAAACTTTTTTTTTCCTTTTCTCAATAAAAAAATGTGTTCTTATAATTAAAAAAAAAGAATAGAAACAGATAAAAACACGAAAGCTGAACTCCTTTTGAAGAGAAAACAGAGACTATGGGCATTATGCTTATTTAGGTAACAGAGAAACAGAAGAGGAAAGACCTTTGTAGCAGACACCTGCCATGACCACACAGAACCCTTTCTCTTTTATTGTCCCCAGCTTTTGTCACCACTGTGGTGGCTGGGTTGTGCATGGGTAAAATGCATCCAAGATCAAGCTCATAATGAAAGCAAAGACCTTGACTTTGCCAAGTTTCCTCTGTTACATACTACAGAGGTTTGTGATACCAAAGGAACTTCCTAGGCATTTATGCAAAGATACTCTCAAAATGCATTGAAGTAAATAATCCCATGGGAAGAAAATTTGATGGGTAGGGGACAGGAGTCCACAAGCTGATTTATTTTTTTCCCCTCCAGAACCTTCCGTGAGAGGCAATTATATAGTTCCTCGGAAGGTGCAGCATAAGCTAGTCCTGCAGCAGCCGGCATGGTCAACATTCTCTCCCATCTCTCCCATCTCTCCCATCTCTCTGTGCCTCCTAATCTATTCTCACTCTGTACTGCCCTCCCTGACAAAGCACTACACTGCAGACCTTCGGTTCAGGCTCTGCTTTCTTAGGGACCAAGGCAAAAACAATTGATATCACTGAGATGCCAGACCAAAGTGAAGATAACTGATATCACGGAGACTCCAGACCAAGGTGAAGATAATTGATATCACAGGGAATCCAGACCCATGTGAAGATACTTGGTATGACAGGGAATGCAGACCAAGGTGAAGATAATTGAAATCACAGAACCTCCAAAAAGCAGGTCCTCAGGAAGGCATTTTGGCTCTGACGCATAGACGCCACACTGCTGAAGCAGGTGTGCCGGTGGCATTATCCTAAGACTTTCTTCTGTGGCCAGTGAAGCTGAGATGCAATTGGTAAACGAAGGGGCCACAATGATTTAAAGGATGGGAAATATGATGCTTACAAAAACTGTATGTATTGTTTTTCTTATTTCTGTGACCAAACACCTGAGAAGAAACCACTTAAGGGAAATAGGATTTCTTGTGACTCCTGGTTGGAGAAGGGATGCATGGTGGGGAAGGCGTGGCAGCAGGAGTGGGAGGCGACTGTCACTTTGTATTGTCAGGATGCAGAAAGTGAGGATTATTAGTCCTTAGCTGGCCCAAATCTTCAGATCAGGGCATGGTGCCACCCACATTCTGGATGTGTTCGTGTGATCTGGTAGGAGTAGGGGGCTTTGTACACAGAAACAAACTCGAGGTCTTAGAATGGAGTGAGGAACTCAGAATGAATGCGCTGAACTCCTATCTCCTCCTGCCTTATATTCCTCTCTCTGCCCAGACATATTATTCCTGTCTCAACCTTCCTAGTGCTGGGATTAAAGGTGTGTGACTCCAAATGTTGGGATTAAAGGTTTGAGCGATCACCGCCTGGCTCTGTTTCTCTTTTAGACTGGATCAATCTTGTGTAGCTCAGTGTGACCTTGAACTCACAGAGATCTGCCAGCCTCTGCCTCCCGAGTGCTGGGATTAAAGGTGTGTGCCACCACAGCCTACCCTCCATGGCTAACTAGTGGCTAGCCCACACTCTGATCTCCTGACAAGTTTTATTTGTTAGAGCACAAACCAAATCTCAACACACCAGTTCATGTTCATTTTCACAATTGGTGAAGAGAATGTTAACATCTCTACCTCGTTACCCATTCCAGATCTACATCAGCTCCCAGCGCCAGGGATTGGTCAGGAGGTCAGAATCCTTTGAGGAAGTGTCCTTCGATGATTCATGAGATACACAGGAAATATTCCTTTGATTCTGCCTCAAATATGCGTGTGGTGGAGTAACTGTTAAAAGGGGGGAAATTCTAACATGTTAAAGCCGGTGAGAAAAGAAGTTTGGGTTGAGATGCTATCAAGGGACCAGAAGAACCTTCAAAGGTCTCCAGTTAAGTGTAAACACTTCCACACAACGTGATAAGGGACTTTTGACCTGGGATTGTTTCAAAGTACCTTAAAGTATTCCCACACATAACCTAACATTATTTACATCTGAGTACATGACTGAGATAAATTTATCTATCATCTTTTGGAACCCTAACAGTTTGCCAGACGATGAGGAGTGAAGAAGAAAGTCAGAAGCCCCCAAACACTCTATTCTGTTCTCGCTCCATTTTACAGGCAACACTAACAGGGATTTCAAAACCAGGACCACAGAGTCAGGGGATATAAAAGATAGTATCATTATATTCTAAATTGAGTTCTCCTGTGTGTTCATCCCAGGGCTTCTCTGATGCTGAACAGTTTAAGACTCGTGGTGAATGACCTGACTAGCCTCTCTCTCTCTCTCTCTCTCTCTCTCTCTCTCTCTCTCTCTCTCTCCCTCTCTCTCGTGTAAGATAGAGATATCTTAGAAGAAGAAATGAAAAATGATAAAATTCCTACATAAGATTGGCCTATAAGCAAGCTTGTGGGGCATTTTCTTAATTGATGGTCTATGTGGGAGGGCCCTGCCCCTTGCGGAAGGTGGAATCCTTAGGCTGGTGGTCCTGGATTAGAAAGCAGGATGACAAGCCATGGGGAACAAGCCAGTGAGCAGCATTCCCCATTACTCTGTCTCAGTTGCTGCCTCCAGGTTCCTACCCTGAGTTCCTATCCTGACACCCCTCAGTGATGGATGTTTTGTTACCTCCAAGTGTAAGATGAAATAATAATAATAAACCTTTCTCCCCAAGTTGCTTTTGGTCATGGTGTGATGTGGGAGTGTCATATCAATCTGTTGATTTCATTGGTTAATTAATAAAGAAACTGCTTGGCCTGATAGGTTAGAACATAGGTGGGTGGAGTAAACAGAACAGAATGCTGGGAGGAAGAAGGCAGTGAGGTAAGACGCCTCAGACAGACACCATGCCGCTCCTCTCCAGGGCAGACGCAATGCAGCCAGCTGCCAGGTCAGACATGCTGAATCTTTCCTGGTAAGCCACGCAGATTATTAGAGATGGGTTAATCAAAATATGAGAATTAGCCAGTTAGAGACTAGAGCTAGTGGGCCAAGCAGTGTTTAAATGAATACAGTTTTTGTGTTGTTATTTCGGGGCATAAGCTAGCCAGGCAGCCAGGAGCCGGGCGGCAGGAACGCAGCCCGCAGCTCACTTCAACAATGGTGTTTTACCACAGCAATGAAACCCTAATTAAGACAGTGATAATAGTAAGTTATCGGAAAGGTAACCATATGTATGCCAAATGCCCCGTGATTTACTGTGAGCAGACTAGCAAATCTTCTGATAGAAGTTCTGTGGAAATAATCTGGCAATGGTATCCTCTTCTGTGCTCTTAAGGAAGATGGGTCGGAACCATTTACCTTTCTTCCTGAGGGCTAGTAACCCAGTTGTGGAAACGGTGCTTTCTGTCCCCATGAGCTGAATGTCCCAGTTTCCATTTCAGAGTGGAGAAGGAAAGGGAAGCTTCCACAAGGCACCGGAAACGTTCCCATGAGCTTGAGGCTTCCGCTCTGACATTTTGGCGTCCTTGTACTGACGGGCTAAACATCCAAGAAAAAGTTAGACCTGTTGTTCTAACTAGGTCTGCTGGTAGACAGTGGGGGGAACCATGGCCTGGGAGCCACATTGAGGAGCTGGACCTGCTCATGTGTGCTGTGCTCACACATTTGCCTGGAGTCTGTCTGCTTCTCGGCCTCCTGCTCCTTGTCACTCACTGTCGTCTCCCCCGCGTTGCACCTGCTGTCAAAGCGAGAGCACAGACAGGTCTGCTTCTGGCAGCACTCTCTGGTGAACGCAGCATTATCGTTTAACCACTAAATGGCCTGCAAAGGCCTGTGTGACTAAGGCTTGGCGACAGTGTAACAATGTCATAGGACTTCAGAGAAACCACTGGATGACGAAGTGTGTGGCTTTAACAGGGACTCTCCCCAAGGCTATAACTGCAATATAATGGGCTCAATGGAAACTTAGACTGTGGGACCTGGTTGAGAGGAGGGGTCTTGAGGGTACACTACTGGAAACTCTCTATTATTCCTGAGCTCTCTTCCTGCCCATCCCTTTTTTTCTCCCTCCCTCGCGGTTCCTGCCACTGTGAGGCACACAGCTTGGCACTGCCTTGTGTTCCTCATAGTGATATCAGCTTCCACAAGGCCCAAAGCAACGAGGCAAGCAGCAGTGGACTGTTTCTGAGACTGAGTCAAAGCAGACTTCTGATCCTTTTAAGTTGACTCTCGCTCACTACATCCTAGCCTTGCTGACACCCAGGCCCCGGCTCCTGGCCCATTGGAAGGCTCAGCTGTACTTAACTCCAGGTAGAGAACACATAGCCAACACATTTCACTTCGCTTAACCTTCAGGACAATCCTGAGAAATAAAAATATTTCTGTATTTCAGAGAAGGAAACAGACAAGTGCAGGTAAGCCAAGGACTTGCCTAGGGACAGGTAACAGAATGGCAGACACAAGCTAAGAACCAGGAAGCATCTAAGTCTGAGGCCCAAGCTCTTTCCCCACCCTTAACCGGCTAGAGCAGTGCTGATAACACAGGCACTGGAAGGAAGCGTCTCCAGCCAGGGGGTGGTGGCTTTAATCCCAGCACTCGGGAGGCAGAGGCAGGCGGATCTCTGGGAGTTCGAGGCCAGCCTGGCCTACAAGAGCTAGTTCCGGGACAGACTCCAAAGCTACAGAAAACCCTGTCTCAAAAGACAAAACCAAAAACGATTGCGTTTCCTTCTCTCCCGACATCTGATTTCCCCTTTGTGCCACCACTGGTTGTTTTTTACTTAAGATGTTAGTTTGCTTTGTCATGCGTACCAGAGTGCCAGCTTACCCAGGTGAACACTGCAGAAATGTAACAGACCAGCCAACTCCTCTCTGAGAACCTTCTTGGGTTGTGAAATGAAATGGGATAGAAGAAAGAGAAATATGCTCTTTTCAAGTAAAACTTGGTGCCTAGGACTGAGGATGCGGTCGGGGGAAGAAGTGCTTGCTGCACAAGCTCGAGGACCTGGGTTCTGAACTCATGACCCACATGAAAAGCCAGGGTTGATACCAATGCCAGACATTCTCCTCTGGCCTCCATATGCACAGATAAAATATGCATGCACCCACATACCCATATGCATATATCACACACACATGCCCACGCACATACATGCACACACACACCAAACAAACAAATCCACAGGATCTAAAAATTGAGCTGAGAGATAAAGTTGAAAGTTTATATATTCCTGAAAATAATTTATTTTGAAATAAATTCAGCACAATGAAAGGAATAAAACAAGAAAATAGAAAACTTTATTATGTAATTTCAAGTTTGATGATGGCAAAATAGTAGAAAATATAATCCACAAGGGAAGTGAAAAGGGTTAATGAAGTCAACAGTAATGAACTGGTGGGTGAAGCCACGTGGAAATTGATCAGCCTTAGCTGAAGGCCATTCCTGTCTTGTTGAATGTTATGCCTCAGCGAAGAGAGGGAAAAGAAAGCTTCTGTTATTTTGATATAAAAATGTCATTAGTTTTTGAACCATCATTGTAATTCAAAACAGCAGTCAATTCTTAGTACACATATTCTAATAATCCACACCTGCTGGTAGGTATTAACAGAGATAAGACCCTCTAATAAGCCTGCACGGGGCCAGGAGGCATCTGAGTGTCTCTGGGAACTGCTCACACTGGGGAAGCTTGAGGCAAAGTGGTCCAATCCCAGGCAAACAGAAGTCCAGCTGGTGGTGGACACACTCTCTGATGTGTTATCATCTGTTCCCAGTGAGACATGTCCTTTAGAGTGACTCAGCAGAGAGACAGAGGCCAAAATCGGCTCTTCTGTGATCAGAATTCTATAATGGTGTCCGTTCCAGTTATTCATGCTTTCTTTTTGACTTAAAGTAACGTGAGGCAGTATGGAGCAATGTGTGTGTTTGTTTCATTTAATAATTGCATATCATTAATCAACCACTATTATTCAAAATGATAATGGTGGTGGTGACCATCTATAAGGTGCTCCCTTAGTTCTGAGTTTTTCAGATCCAGGTTCCTGTATTTAAAACTCGGCAGAGTGGGGTTATTAGTGTAATTAGTCCATTTTCTCCACGAGGAAACTGAAGCACAGAAAGAATAAGGGGTTACATATCAGAGGAGCTGAGTATCAGAATTTATTTCTGATTCATTACAATAGCAAAATGACAGTTATTAAGTATCAATAATGAAAATTATTTTATGGTTGGGGCTACCACAACATGAAAAACTGTACTAAAGGGTTGCAGCCTTAGGAGGGTTGAGAATCCTGGAAAAAGGCATTGTCTGAGGCAGAGGTTGAGGTAATGAGATTACCCTAGGCTCCTCTCTCTGTTCCTTCCGCATAGGGCATAGTTGTTGATTCTCACCTGGGAGTCTAAGTAGGCAAAGGCAAGCTTGCTAAACACTCTGCATTGTGCCAGGAACTGAATTACAGGGGGGAGGGATATGCAGTTTTGAAATGTCAGATAACTAAGATCTGGGCCATTGCTGTGAGTACAGAACAAATGAAACCGCAACAAACAGAGTTGATTTGCTGTGACATCTGGCCTGCCATTTCTGCTACTTGGTACAGAAGACCATGCACAGTCTACAGAAGACCATGCACAGCCCACAGAAGACTGTGTACAGCCCACAGAAGACCGTTCACAGCCCACAGAAGACCATGCACAGCCCACAGAAGACCGTGCACAGCCCACAGAAGACCATGCACAGCCCACAGAAGACCATGCATAGCCCACAGAAGACTGTGAACAGCCCACAGAAGACCGTGAACAGCCCACAGAAGACTGTGAACAGCCCACAGAAGACCGTGAGCAGCCCACAGAAGACCATGAACAGCCCACAGAAGACCTTGAACAGCCCACAGAAGACCATGAACAGCCCACAGAAGACCATGAACAG
>NC_022025.1:3882347-3901811 GCF_000317375.1 Microtus ochrogaster
AGCCCACAGAAGACCATGAACAGCCCACAGAAGACCATGAACAGCCCACAGAAGACCATGCATAACCCACAGAAGACTGTGAACAGCCCACAGAAGACCGTGAACAGCCCACAGAAGACTGTGAACAGCCCACAGAAGACTATGAATAGCCCACAGAAGACTTTGCACAGTCCTAGAAACTGCTCTCCCATGAAGCACACATTTCCCAAAGTTTTCATTTATGCTCCTTATAACTGATGTTTGTGTACAAAGTATGGGTTTTATTTTTATGTTCATGCAACTTTATCATCGTACTTGGCTCATACTCACCCTTTTATCCCCCACACTCTTTCCTTCCCCATTTCCCTAACCCCCTTCTCTCCCAATACTCCCCTAGTCCCTTCCCCTTCCCTATTCAGGACCATCGTTCTCCTGTCTCTCCCCTCCCCATCCTCTTTAGTTCCGTTCCTCTCACCTCATCTCCATTTTCCTTGCCCATCTCTATACACTTCCATACATGTTCAAATCTAGCTTCTACAGACGACAGGGATGTGATGGTTTGGATTCCAAGTCTGACTCATTCTACTTACATGATGGTCTCCCCTTCCATCCGTTTTCCTGCAAATGACACAACTTAGCTCTTCTTTATGGCTGAATAAAACTCCATTCTGCATCTACACACCACCTTCTCTTTACCCGTTCATCTGTTTATGGGCATCTAGGCTGCTTCCATACCTTGGCTACTATAAACAACTGTCAGCATGGATGAAACATGAAAGTGGAGTTAGTTCTCAGCACCAGGATTATCGTAGTTGCTGAAAGGGGGAAAATTTAAGATGTGAATTCTTGCATAGATAACACAGCTGGAAGCAGTTTTGACACGTCAATATACTCATTAAAATACTCATCAGATTGCTGTTGTGTTTATGGTGAGTCCTTTCATTTCTATCAGCCAACTACAGCTGCTGGTCTGCATTGGGTATTTCCATCTGAAAACATTTTGTGTATCTACCTTTTGATTCTCGCGATGGTCTCAATGGTAATAATCTGGAAGTCAGGGTTATGGTAGACGGCCTATTTACCATCAAGCATGTTTTTTCTTCCCAGGGAACAAACTTAGAGCACATTTCTCAGCTTTCCTTGAAGTTGGATGTAGCCTTATGACTTTTAGCCAAGGGAGGGGTGCAGGGCACAGGCATCTCCATGGGACATTCTCTATGCTTCTTTCCTTTTCCCATCATGGTGCAGATGGATCTAGGGACCCTATAGCCACATTCTAAAGACATCAGAGATACACATGCAAATGACTCATGATCCAGAACACCACATGGAAGGCTATTTTCCTGGAAACCCAACACTGAAGAATTCTGTGAGCAAAAAATAAACTTAAGACATTAAAATTTGGGGGTGGGGTTTTTGGTATAACAGCTAGTACTGCTATAACACAAATGTTAGCATTCATGTTAAAGAAATATTTTGAGTGCTATTACCTATTTAAGGCTCAAGTGTCTGAAAGTATTTCTACTAGCAGATATGTTCCTATTGTCGTGTATATGTCACTTCATCTCAATAGTCATTCATGCAAGAGGTATTTAAAATCGTATTTCTGAGCTTTCTTATGACTATTGTTTTATGTATTTACTGGTCTTTGTCCTCCACTGGGATATTCTAACAAGCAAATAAGTTAGTAAAGCATTAATTTTTTAACATAAAAAATATAAAATTGTAAACTTAAAGTTGGTGGTTTATGAAAGAGAAAAATCCATAGGCTTGGAAAAGACCTCCTAGTGGCATCCTGTTTTGACTGCCTCAAGTCAGCAAATGGAAGGAGCAACCCAGAGAGGCCTAGTGAGGCCCAAAGGAGACCTGTAGATTCCTTAATCCAAATTCTGAGCATCCCATAGCATCACCGAGTCTGTTTACGAAGCAATCTGAAACAAAGGGAGCTGGAGTAAGTCACTGAGCACGCAGAGACTCCCTGGCCCTTTCCCAGCGGAGCCAGTGGTGGCTAAAGGTCGAAGACTTTGGTATCAAATTCTCCTTTGAATCCTTACTCTTACATCTGCTTTGGACTCTTTTAGCCACTTTAAACCTCCAGTGTTCTCTCCCATAAATGAGGATTGCTCACACTCCCCGTTTCCCCAAAGGACCGGGGGGGGGGGGGACATCACATGAGACAGGGCAGAGAAGGCGTGAAGCTGAAGCCTGGGGAGGACTACTTGGGGGCAGTGTCTCCTGACAAAGCAGGGCCATTGCACCCATGGGCACATGGTGTCTGCCATCACCAGCCTCAGATCAGCCAGTCAGAACTCCAGTACAGTTGGAGGAGAGGCTCAAGAATCCCCACTCTGTCAAGAAGCCATTAACAGGTGGTGGCTACATTGAGAAAGACAGTTATCTGTAGAGATGCAGCCCCTGGCAGATCACCTGAGCTCCGGTGGATCTCCCTCCACCAGTGCATAGTCAGACAGCACTGACTGGGATCAGTGTATTTACATAAGGAGACAGAAGCTGGGAGGAAGGTGTGGAGGGGGCTGGAGGAATTGGGGGTTTGGGGAAAGGCTATGGCCGAAAAAAAAATACCTTGTATAATACAAGGTACACATTTCATGTATAATTTCATGACATGCATGAAATCCTCAAAGACTAAAATAAAAATATATCTTTTTAAAAAATTGCTTCTCATTGTGAGACTGTTGATTTTGTCCTTTGCTAAATCATTATTGAGACCCTACAGGAAGGAAGGTTAGTGATTCATCTGATGACTCCTTGCTTGCATCAAATTTCAGTTCTTCAATTTCAAAGTAATAAATAAAATTAAAAAATTATAAGGATTAGAGATAAGGATTTCAAAGTGCTAATGAGTAGCGTATCTCCTTATGTGGGAGATGCTATTAGCTTTATCCTTAATTGTGCTCATCAGGTTTGTAAAGGGTACACACAGTGAGTTTGGGCCATTTGCACCGAGGCATAATTGGTGACAACTAAATGTTCAGGGCACTGTTTTCGCGGTTCCTTTGCTCATTGTGCCATGACAAATTAATCCCATTCTGTATTACTCAATAATGGAAGCACAATCAAAGCAAACATTTCCAGAAATTTTGGAAATGTGATTCCACAAATGCCTTTCAAATGTCTTAAGTCTGAAAAAAGGTTTGCACTGCTTTTTAAACATGATGAGTTTTCCTTTTCATCTGGCCCTCTGCACTTCTTTCTGAGGCTGTGTTGTCTTCAAATAAGAATTACCGTGTCTCAGCTGAGCTGAGGTTTGCTCTGTCCTTTTAAAGAACTCAGGGGACTGGGAAGGTCACTCAGTGAGTGAGAGAGCCTACTGTGCAGATATGAGGGCTTCACTTCAGATCTCTTTACTACCCACAAAGCTGGCCACAACTGGGGGTGGAGACGGGAGGACTGCTGGAGCTTCCTGGCCTCTAGCCTAGCTCCAGGCTCCTCTCTCCATCTGTCTCTGTCTGTCTCTCTGTCTCTGTCTCTTACCTGAAGTACCCCTGAGAGATCAGCGTATCTGTTGCTGTTGCGGCTATACCCTCGATGCTCAGTGTCCCAGAGGAGTCACTGGTGCACAGGATGCACCTTTAAGCCCAGACTGAGAAGCAGTGAGCAGAAGTTGTTTACAGTGTGTGTGTTTCATGATTTAGCATCATAGAACAGCATTAAACAAGTTGTTGAAACAAGGGCTAAAGTGTAACAGCCTTTCTTTTTAGTGCCATGTGTCATCATACAAATATATTCTAATGTTCTGTCGTGAGCCGGTACTCAACGCAAGACAGGCAACACCTACGTTTAGTTTGTGCCAATGATTTTGTTCACAATGCCAGATTTCTCAGGTTGGGACTTTTCAGTCTTGCAGATACTTTAGTTCTTAGCAGTCAGAGCTTATACTTTTATCATTCACAATACCTGTGGGCCATCTAGCCTCATGATGTACTGTCTCCATAGTTACCATTAATCATTATTATGGAGAGGACCAGACACCTCTCCTCCTCTCTCTGTCGGAATCTCCCTGTGACCTGCAGAAGAACAGTGAAGGCGTGGACCCCATGGAGGCAGATTTGGAATGCACAGGCGATGTTTCATATTGGCAGCAACAGACACACTGGCTTTCCTGCCCCCTCCAGCTCGCTTGGAAAGGCACTTGGGTGGTACCTAGCCGTGGTGATATAAGATGCATCTCCTCTTGAAAGCATCCTTTATAGTCACAGTAGAATACTCTTGAATTTTGCAAGTCGTCAAACACACAAAAAAAGTTTTTTTTTTTTAACAGTTGAGGAAATAAGCCTAAAGAAAATGTGTAACTAATCCTATTAGCTGACTTAATATAGAATTATTAAAAGCCTTGATATACAGGATTTAACACAATCTTTCTAGCAGGGTGTGATGTAATCTGTTTTTGTTCCTCAGCTAGCAGATGGCTTACCTTTAAGTAATTTCCAATATGTTAAGAGATCAAAAGCCATCCTCCCGCCACTGAGGCAGTAATCGTTCGTCTCTGCTGGGGGTTGCTTGGTACTGCGGTAAGGATATGCAAAGGCTCCTGGCATTTCCAGAGATAGAAGGGCGACATTTCTTCAGACTTTGAAGTTAATAATCCTTCAGAAGTTGAAAACTGAGGGATTTTTTCGAAAGCCTTTTAATGTTCTATATGCCATGCGCTAAGTAAATATCTGTAAGAAATCACCAAGGGCTGGTGTGAAGCACTGAGGAGTGTTCGGCGGCCTCATGTGGCACGGATGAGGGCGCTCTCCTTGCGGGGTGTGAATGCACTGTGTTTCTGTCCAATAATGGTCTTCGGAGGATGTTCTTTCTATGTTGGCTGTCTTAAGCATGGTGCTGGAGACAGCAGTGGCATTTGTCAGACAGTCCATCCCTGCAGTCAGGACATGGCTGGCTCTTCCTAGCCGGGGAGCTCTCAGGGGGCTTCCTCCAGCTTTTGTCTGGTTGTTTGAAATGATCTGTTGGTGAAGAGATGAGGTAAATTTGCGTTTCAAGGATTGTTTGATCTTCACTACTAGAGACACAACAAATTGTATCTCAGCAGTTTCATGTGCTGCTAACAGCGTGCACTTGTCAGAGTGTCCAGGGCTTTTTAACACACTATTCGGAGGGTCCTGATGTGCTTCTTGAGTGAGAGAATCCTGCTGAATTTTTCCTTCAGAAAAACCATAGCATCTTAGGATTTGTTAGCACCTTTGCTTTTGATTTGAACAGGTTTTATTTTATTCCTTGGACTAGTTATTTTCGGGCTACTTAAAATAAGAGTAGTCTCTGTAGGAAAACATATTCCTAAAGCATACTGGGGGCCTAAGGTTTCATCTTCCCTTAGAGATAAAACACAGTTTTAACTTAGACGGCAGGGTCTTCTGCCTGCTCCCTCTTCCCCATTTCAAACTATGCATTTGATAGCTGGGAAGTTGCCAGGCTATGGGTTGATAAATGAGCATCTAACAGCTGTCAAGAACTAAAAGAAGACATGAAATAGAATTTCAGAGACATATGCAAGAAGCTAGGAAGTTTCAGGTTTCATTGGGGAAGGGATCTAGATAAATGCCTGGGGTGATAAAAGGAATAAGAAGAGAACTCGAAGTGTGGTGATGCCCTTAACCTCACACTGAAGACCACATATGGACCGACGTCCAAAACCAGGCTCACGTGGCTGAAGCTGCAACAGCACCATCCACTCTCTCAGCCAACAAGCACTAGCTATGGCCAAAATTCTCAGAATAATCCTATCCTAGTGACTCTGCAAGGTGCTTTCATTTGTGTTTTGATATTGTAAGAAATATCTTGAAATTGTTGACCTGAGAATATCAACTTTTCCATATCAAAATTAAGAGGTAATAAGATTTAGGTGGATGATTTGTCAAACTCTTAAATCTCTCAAGTTTTAGGTTTGAATGGGATAATAGGTAGACAAGTGTGAGCTTTTTCTAATAATAACAATAGTAATAGAGTGAATACTTGTGAGTTATTATTTATAGACAACCTACATTGGTATAGATTTTTGTATATTGATACAAATTCAAATTATATTTGTTATATTAAATATATTCTTATTCTGTTTAAAATATTTATACACCTATGCAAAGTTATTTTTTCATATTGTATGCATGCATGTTTCCACCTCTGTTTAAGACATTTCATATATTGATTCAATTTTAGGATGTATTTATCATATTGCACTGTACATTTCTTCCTCTGATCAAGATACTTAAACATTGTTTACATTTTAAGTCATTGTTCTCATTTGCTACCCAGTTGTTTGAGATTGCCTAATATTCTGATAGAAAGTCTTAGTCTTTAAGTTATACAGGTATTAAGTATTATAGGTCAATAGTCACCCATGTCTGTCATAATTATTTTTAGACTAATCAGGTTCTTTAGATACATAAAATCGTGTTCTACATATATAGGTAATCTTCAACCACTTCAAAAAACAGTAAAATATGACATTTAAATAACTTAGGGTTCTGTTGACATAAGACACAATTGCTCCCGGCAGCACCAGTCTATTCCTGAGAAAATGTTATGCAGCAAAGACACTTGGAGCTTGTTTTCTTCTTGGCATAACAGGGCTTTAGACAAGGAACTGTCCATGCCTCAACCACTGACAAAATGCACAGTCTGGACTGGGCAAGCAGGTTACAAGCAAAAAGACTGCCAAACCTTGCCAATACAAGGTAAGATGATTTAAAAAAATTTTTTTCTGCCTCTGAAAATGATCTGTCAGTTACTCTAGGCCTTAGCCAAAGTTCAATGTTGCAAATGAGACTTTGGGTGATTGCCTAGGTAGCCAGTTGTCTCTGTCATCTACAGCACACTTGGAAGCTGCTTGATTGCACTTCCTGCCTACTCAAGTAATATTATCTCCCTTTTCAGGCCTTCAATAGGGTTAAAGACTAGATAGTCATAGTTACTTTCCTCTTATAACTTAACCAAGCCATTTCTAATACAAGACTTAGACTCCTTAGGATAAAATAATTATTAAAACATTTATCATATGTTTCTTATTTAATATTGCTTATGCTGATTATAATTCTAATATTTATACTTGATATTTGTTCTTATTGTATACAGTTTTGTATTAAGTTTGAAACTCTCTTATTTACACAAAGGGAAAGGTGATGGGGAGCCTCCTTCAGGCAATGGCTTTTGAGAGGCTGGACCAGGTTGGGAGTGGCCTTGGGTACCAAAAAGTCCATGGGTCTGCCTGCTTGCTCAGTCTATCTCTCTCTCCCCACTCACCACGTCTAGATGTTGGATTCCATTCCTGTTCCTCGTTGTGATCCACTAGTTCCCCTTTGAGAAAGAACACCTTATTATACCCTATTTGGAGCTAGTGTGGGATTAATTGATTCACGTTCCCCTTCCTGTGGTGTGTTCCTCTTCATTTGTTGTTGTTGTTTCCTTTTTGAGAATGATCTCAACACAATGGCTTCCCATGTGCACTATGTTGTCTCTGTATTTTTTCTTCAGAATAAAAAGACTCGGGGTTTCTTAGTTTACCTACAGCCTCTTCTTTCTCATGAGTCTCCCCAGGTCCACTAGGAGACTGCAGGATGTGGTAAGAAGCAGAGCTATAACAACCACTGGCTTGTTCTTTCTTCATTCAGATACACAATGAGAGTCGAACTCTGAATGCAATGTCTAAAATGCAATTATCAGTAAGCAAAGAACGTGGGAAAGGTGAATTTTGGAAAGCTGAGGATCATACTTAAATGTTGGTCAGTCCATTTGGTATAATTGCCCGTTCTCAGAGACAGAAGGGTTTGTGAAAGTAGCTGTTTGTCAGCGTGTGAGTAAGGAGCTGAAAGTAAACCAAAGATGAAAGCGCCACTGGAGCTAATGTTAAACATTGGTCTAACTGTGGTCAAGAGCCACAGTGGGACAGGGAGGACAGTGGGGAGCGGACTGGCTAAAATCAAAACAAGTAATGCACACACGAAAATGCCACAGTGAAGCCATTGCTTCATATGCTAACCTAAAAACATCATATATATATATGCCATTACAGAAGGGGCGTATGGTCCTAGATTTCCTACTGAAAAAAATTAGGAAGAAACTGAGTATGGGAACCCTGTCCCTTCTGCTCCTGTGGATCCCTTGTAGCCTGAGCTACTATGATAATTCCATGTTAACCTTCCTAAAGCTTGGCTTCTATTAGACAAGCTACAAAAGTCCAGCTAGTGGATTACAGTTAGTCCACTCTATCACAAACGTAGGCTTCACAGTCCTGCTTCACTTGAACCAGGGGTAAACTATTAACATCCAGCCCAACACTAATGTCAGATGTCTGTAGAAGATTCGTGTTGGGGCCACTGAAGAGACCACTCAATTGTTAAGAGCACATCTGCTTTCCAGGGAAACTGAGCTCGATTCCCAGAACCCTTGTCAGGTAGCTCACAAATGACTTTAATTTCAGCTCTGGGCTCCAATCTCCTAAGGCGCCGGCATACACACACACACACATGCACACACACACACACACACACACGCACACACACATTTAAAAATTACTTTTAAAGTCTTAAAGAAATATATTGGATAACTGTGCATCGCATCTGGAAACAGACAAGAATTTAGGTGGTGTATCAAGAATATACTCAATTCTCAGACAGCTGTGCTGATTCTCGGGGACTTCAGTGTTTCTTGAGAGAGAAAGACTGTAGATCACAGATCTAGACCATTTCTCCTGATTTCTCAGATCATGATTTCTCTCAACCCAGGATGAGAGAAACATGTTCTCTTCAAGGCAACGGTGCTGCAGCATGTTGACAGTCGCCAGCCTCCGATCACCACCTCCCCACATCACAGAATGTGGGTTAATTTTCTCTGTCTTGAATTAAATCTCAGATTCCCATTCTTGTCTCTTTGTTGAAATTCCAGGGAGCTGAGGAGCGCTGCCTGCACTGAAGCAGAAGGACAGCATGATGAAGGATCTTTGGAGGTTAATGCATTTCAGAGCTCTGCTTTTCTGCTCCTTGCCGCTGAAGCCAGAGCTTTAGGGATTCTGAGGCAGCAGAGGGTGAACGCAGGATGCCCATCCCTCCAGCACAGCCGAAGTCTCAGCCCAGCGGTGAACGTGCCGCACTCTCTGTATCCCTACTGTGCCGTGAGTAAAGACTTTTCACTTCATACATCATTCACAACTTGCTCTGGGGATTTCAAAAAGCCAGTACATACCAGTCTCACAAAGAAAGAAGAAAAAGAACAAACCTATGGGGAAAAAAAAGATAAAAGGTACATCTGCCAAGTGTGACACCATCAACAGGGACACTAGCAGTGCACAATGTACTTGAGTATTAACCAATTAAACAGATGGAAATTCTCATTCTGTTCACATATTTGAAGACGTGAGAATTTCAGAGTCGAACACAGCTAGAGAGTTAATGTCCTCACCAAATCCTGGTGCTGTGAAGAGCATAGAAAAACACAATGGAAACTGGAAACTGCTGCCCTCCCAGAGATATCTGGTGAAACAAAGTGAGTTAGGCTCACCACCTGGCTCATAGACCCAGGGGAGGCAAGCAACTTGAAGATGCAAGAAGGGGCAGTCGCCACTGTCGAAAGGGCCGAGCACAGACCGGAATAGTACTTCCATAATCTGGATTTTGAATGCCCCTTCAAAGGCTCATATATTAAAGACTTAATCTCCAGAGTGGTGCTATTGAAAAATGATAGAATATTTGGAAGTCTAAGTCACTGGGGAAAATGCTCTTTAGGAGGGGAGAGGGGTCCTTAAGCCCTCTCCTTTCTTTTTCTTTTGCTTCTTGGTCGTATTGGAAGTGACTTTTCTCCTGCCATGAAGAGCTGCCCTGCCACAGACCCAGAACGATGATGTCAAGTTATGGGAAATGCCTTCTAAAATGGAGGCAAAGCAGCTTCTTTACAAACTGATTGGCCCAGTTAATCTTTTATACTTATGGACTGAAGATTAATACAAATGACTTCAGCCAAGCCCTCAAATTTCTTTTTAGCCACAACAGGAGTCTTGTGAATTTTATTGTTGTTTTCTGAGTAACAAACATTTCTATTAAATAAAAACTGGGCCCTATCTGTAATGTTATATGCTGGTTAAGTGAGATAATAATTTGACTGGAAGATGTGCATGGCAGACTCTGAACCATAGGGTATTTGTCAGCATCAATCATAGATGGACACATTAGTGTTGGAGCTGTCACTTAAGCTGGGAACACCTCTGGGTGTTTCATGACAATGATCTTTTCTAAAGGAAAAACAAATTCAATGTTTATTTCTGAAAATGATTTGAAGAGACTTGGAGCTATAACACTAAGGATCCACAATGTTTTCATTCTCTACACTCCGTCTTGTCCCATCTCCTTCTTGAACAAATGAAAAGTAAGCTGTTTTTCGTTTTTTGGTCCTGGAAGTGTTGGATACCTACATCCACTAAGTCAAGATTACCATTCAAGTTACTTCAAGCCTGGTGCTGGGTACGACGGGGTCCGGGGGCATCATTCATAGCCTGCCAGAACCAGGGGCTGTTCACAGCACACAAAGAACCAGAGGCACAACTGATCTAAGAATGAGTCTGTGACACCCTCTTGCTAGCCAAGCTCTGTCCCTTTCTTAACTCTGGTTTTCTGATCCCTACGTTTTCTTAGGCTGACCACACACTCTCCTACTTCCGGTTTGATGATGTTTTCTGATTTCTCTTTCCAGATTATTAGAAAGCATCTCAGGGTTGACCCCTTACCATGGCCCCAACTCTGCGCTTACACCAGCCCTCCTATTTCATACCCTACAGTTTCAATCGGGAGTCTTCCATCAGATCAGTCCTGTGAGAGTCCATTGGTTCCGATCATTTGTCTAAAAAGTATGTTGTGTGTTTTTCAGCTTCTACCAGGGAAGATTGGAAAGCTTTCTAAGAAATATGAGTTTATCATCTCTTCCCCATGCCAATGGGGATAGTCCTGGAAGAGCAATATAAGGACTAGATTGATCTTTGGGGAAATCCAAACTCACATGCCAAGTTACTCATTATCCAATAACTAGTTGTTAAGATTTTATGGTGAATTATGGGGCTGTAAGATGCTGCAAGGTCCTGGCACTGCGCTGCCAACGAAGAGGGAGCTAGTGCCTACCTGATGGAGGAAGGTCATTGGTTAATAAAGAAACTGCTTAGCCTGATGGGTTAGAACATAGGTGGGTGGAGTAAACAGAACAGAATGCTGGGAGGAAGAGGAAGTGAGCTGAGACTCCATGCCTCTGCTCTCTAGAGCAGATGCGATGAAGCAAGCTGCCAGGTCAGACATGCTGAATCTTTCCTGGTAAGACTGATGCTACACAGATTACTAAATATGGGTTAGGCAAGATAAGTCACCACCTCGTGGTGCTACACACATTAATAGAAATGGGCCAAGCAGTGTTTATATGAATACAATTTGTGTGTCGTTATTTTGGGGCATAAGCTAGCCAGGACCAGGAGTTGGGCGGCAGGAACGCAGCCCACAGCTCCTTCAACACCTACCCATCTAAATAGAATTAGAATAAAAACCACTGTGAAGTTCTGTGACTGTTATTTGACCAATCAACAGTCAAAATGTCTTTTAGTTTCCATGGCCCACAGCACGTTGGTTAAAAATTAACTGTAGCAAATTGCTTGTAGGTGATGTTACATATAAATCTCAGTTAGAATGTATTGTCACAGAACAATAATGATTCCATGTCTTCCCAGCCACTACTTTTACTGCTTACTCTGAGATCTGCCTGCTACATGACATGACCCCAACAAGACTTAATTAACCTGCCCATCATCCTTTAGGTTTCAAGTTCTGATAGTCTTCATGTTTTTGATTCACCTCTTGGCTGGAAATTTAATGAAGGGAAATCAAAAGCATACAAGATGATGAGGCAGAAACTTAAATTTCTTAGCACAAGTACGTGCCTAAATCAAGGCATAAGCTGCACAGCTTTTAGATTAGTCTACAAGGGGCTGCATACAATTGTTATTCTCAGAGCAACTAGGGATTTTCACAGCAAGGAATAAAAATCCATGAGAAAAGGAGAGAAACAGCATGTGCTCACATGAAAACAAGTTTTGGTGCCTATCTGGTATTTTTGGAAGGTGACAAACACTGTAAAGCTCAGAAATGAACAGGATTCTAATAGAGGCATTGTGGAAACAGTACAATGGTTTGTTCTCAGTAGTATTTCATATAGAGACCAATTTAAGGCACTTACTCATGAAGGTACTGTAGGCTACCTAGCTTGGGAAGCAAGAGAGAAATCCTGTAGATTATTTTTAAATACAGTTTTTTATGGGCAGCTTTGTTTGATCAGTTATTATCCTTCAGAAGTCTTTAATAACTCTATGCTGCCTTTAATAAAAAAAAAACTTTCCTTGGCAAAAGTAGAGTTACTTTTAAAAGACAACTTTTAAATACTGCTTTAAAAGGGAATCTAACAAAACTCAATTGAAGAACCATATGCATGTTGCCTTCCTCTGATTTCTACAGATTTGGAAGAATTTCTGCCTAAATTGTGACAGATTTGTAAAGATTCCCATGACAGTGTTTGGATTCACACTAGCTTTGGTTCAAAGCAGTGAAACAGTACAGGGGGCTGTATCTACAGTGGAAGGATGTGGTGAGGATGGGAGCGTTTAAGCCTCAAGAGCACAGTGGTTCCCCAGAGTCCCTGACTACGCTTTCCTCTACGTTCACCACTGGGGGAGATGTAGGATGCTGAGATGGAAATCAGATGGCTGCCCAGCTTCCCTGAAACACAGAGAAGGAAAGTGACAGGTGCCCAGCAGCTGGCCATCAGAGCTCCTGTGAATGCCATCAATCTAGGTAGCAGCTTACCTAAGGGGTCTGAGGGCTGCCATTTGCCTTAAGAAAATTAGGACTCTCTTAGCTCTGTTTAGAATGGAACATGAATTTTCAGGTTTCCCCAAAATGATTTCCTTGACAGAAATGAAAACATTTACATCAGTATAATGATCAATGCTTATGCAAGACAACTTTAACATATTTTGGGGTATAAAGTAGAATTCTTCTCGGACACAAGAAGAAGCTTATGTAAAAATTTAGAATGTAGGCTCTGCTAGGTATAGGTGGACATATAAATAATCTCAGTGGGACGATTAAGAGTTCAAGGCTAGCCTAAGCTGTATAATCTACTTGCCAAATTGGAGGTCAGCGTGAGATTATGTAACAAAAGGGAAAAAAACGGAAAAATATGAGAATAAAGAAAGCAGAGAAAAATATAGGCTCTAGCACCAAAATATTCAGGTTCAAACTTTGCTTCTTCTTCAGATATTTATTAATAGTAAATTGTAGTTTACTATACCGCTGTCAACCGTGGTTTCCTCCTCTGTGGAAGAAGAAAGTAGTAGTGCATACTTTACTGAGTTATCATGAAGATTGGGTAAGAGAGTGTCAATAGAGATTTTAGCAAAGCTTCTTGCCTAGGGGTATAACTAAGTGATACTACCCGTAGCTATTATTAATAGCCATCTTGTTTTTCCATGGCCTGAACAGCTGCACTTGTAAACCTGATTAGAGGTAATGAACGATTAAGAAAGAAAGACCCAACTGTAGAAGGAGCTGCGGGCTGTGTTCCGCCGCCCGGCTCCTGGCCACTGGCTAGCTTTATACCCCGAAATAACAATACACAAATTGTATTCATTTAAACACTGCTTGGCCCATTTCTATTAATGTGTGTAGCACCACGAGATGGTGACTTATCTTGCCTAACCCATATTTAGTAATCTGTGTAGCACCAGTCTTACCAGGAAAGATTCAGCATGTCTGACCTGGCAGCTTGCTTCATCGTGTCTGCCCTGGAGAGGAGAGGCATGGTGTCTGCCTCACTTCCTCCCAGCATTCTGTTCTGTTTACCCCACCCACCTATGTTCTAACCTATCAGGCCAAGCAGTTTCTTTATTAATTAACGAATGAAAGCAACAGATTGATATGACACTCCCACATCATTCTAACAGAAGCATGCTGGGAGGAGTGGACCTTAAGCTCTCTGATGGAGATGCGCCAGCAGCCTAGAAACTCATTAGGGTTTCTGTAGGGGAACGATCTCCATTACAGTTTTTCAGGATGAGGGACCTGTTATGGCGACTGCTCTCAGTACACACTGTCAACATCAGTGCTCAGAGCAGGGAAAGACTTTGTCATTTCCTTGTGCCTGACCTAGGGAAAGAGTTGGCATTCCCATAGACCTAAGGCATTGGTGTCCATGGCAGGCTGTGCTCATCTCAACGGGGCACATTCACTCTCGACTTCCTCTGAGTGCCATGGTTAACTAAGCTGTTAAAGACAATGACATCATAAGATGTGCAAGCAAATGGATGGAACTAGAAAAGATCATCCTGAGTGAGATAACCCAGACCCAGAAAGACCCAAACCAGTTACGCATTCAATAATAAGTGAATTTTAGTCATAAGGTAAAGAATAACCATCCTACAGTCCACAGGTCCAGAGAAGCTAAGTAACAAGGTGGGTTCAAAGGGGGGCACATGAATCCCAGTATGAAGGGGAAATAGAATAGTCATCACAGGTAGACAGCAGCAGGGTCAGGATGAGGAGTAGGGTAGACATGGGAATAGGAGGGACCAAGAAGGAGGAGGATGGAGGGAGAGAGTACTAGGCTAGACAGTCGGAATCAAGGACATCTCTGGGATGAGCTAGAAATCTAGGGCAAGGGAAACTCCCAGGAATCTACAAAGATGTTCCCAGCTAAGACTCCTAGCAATAGAGGATATAGAGCCTGAACTGGTCATCTGTAGCCAGGCAAGACTTCCATTGGAGGGACTGGGACACTAACCTAGTCACAGAATGTTCGACCTACAATTTGCCCTGCCTTTAAGATGTGCTGGAGTAAAGAGCACACAGAAATTGTGGGGGTGACCAACCAGTGACTGGTCCAGCTTGAGATCCATACCATGAGAGGGAACTCACCCATAATACTGCCTGGAGGGTCAGGACCCAGAGACTGGATATCCCAGGGACCTAGGATAGAGTCTAACACAATAGCAAAAAAGTCAATGGAATGACTCCTAATGATATTCTACTATACTCATAGATCGTTGCCTATCCCAGTTGTCATCAGAGAGGCTTGACTCAGCAACTGATGGAAATGAATGCAGATACCCACAGCCAAACACTAGGTAGAACTTGGGGATGGGGATTCCTGCAGAAGAAGGGGAGGAAGGATTGTAGGAGTCAGAAGGGACAAGGACATCACAAGAACACCTATAGAATCACTAACCTGGACTCACAGGCACTTACAGAAATGGGACCACTAACCAGAGTGCTTGCACGAGACGCATTTAGCCCCTCTGCACATACTACAGTTATTAGCTTGGTCTTCTTGTGGGAATCCTAACAATGGGCATAGGGGCTGTTTCTGATTCTGTTTCCTGCTTTGGGGACCCTACTTCTCATACTGGATTGCCTTGTCCAGCCTCCACAGGAGAGAAGATGCCTAGTCTTATTGCAACTTGATATGCCATGGTTGATTAATATACATGGGATGCCTACTCTTTTCTCAAGAGAAAGAAGAAGTGGATGGGGGGTAGAAGAAAGGGATTGGAGGGAGGAACTAGGAGGAGAGGAGGAAGGCGAAAGAGTGATCAGGCTGGAAACCAACCAATTAATAAAAAAACAGAAAAATGAAAAAATGAGTAATAATACAAAATAAATAGCTACCTTCCGAGCATACCCCCCAACTGAAGGAAAAGCAGAATTAGCTGGGCAACTTTCACTGGCTCAATAACTTATGTAAAAGGAAGCTTTTGATAAGCAAATGGTTCTTGTAGTGATTAGAATTATATCTGAAAATGTACTCTAGTTACTAGGGATGACTGTGAAGTCTAACCCAAGAGGGTAGAAAGCAAGCAAGATGAACTGAAAGACAGTAAAAAGAAAGGAGACTGAAAAGCAGACATCAAAAGAATGAAAGCATCATATGAGACAGTGAATAGACAAAGAGACTCACCAGTTCTTGGGAAAGTAGCTGTGTTGGCTGGTTTTGTGTCAACTTGGAACAAGCTAGAATCATTATAGAAGGAGCAACCTTAGTTGAGAAAATTCTCTCACCAGACTGACCTTTGCACAAGCCTTCAGTGCATTTTCTTGAATGAAGATTGATGTGGGAGCACTCGGATCACCATGGGTGGTGCCATCCGGGGCTGATGATTCTGGATGCTATAATACAAGTTCAGCAAGCCATGGAAAGCATGCCAGAAAACAGAATTCCTACATGATTTCTGTATCAGCTTCTACTTCCAGGTTCCTGGCTTGAATTCCTGCCCTAATTTCCCTTGCTAGCAGACTACATGATATAAGACTAGATAAACCATTTTTTCTCCAAATCATTTATAGTCAAGGTTTTATAACCACAGAAACCTAGTGTAGGATTCCCCTCTATATGCTGTGAATATGCTTTATTACCATTGGTTAATAAAGATGCATCTTTGGCTTATGGCAAGGCAGAATAGAGCTAGGCAGGAAAACTTAACTGAATGTGGGGAGAATAAAGGCAGAGTCAGGCAGACACCATGGAGCTACCGAAGGAAAAAGATGCTAGAACCTTACCAGTAGGCCACAGCCTTGTGGTGATATACACAGATTAAGAGAAATGTGTTTAATTTAAGATGTAAGAGCTAGTTAGTAGTACACCTAAGCTATTGGCTAAACAGTCTTGTAATTAATACAGTTTCTGTGTGATTATTTGGGTCTGAGCAGCCAGGAAATGAATGAACAGTCTCCCTAAGACTTCAACCAAATCAATAACTTTGGAAAGACTAGAGAATAAGAAGAAGAAATAGGAAAAAGAGAGAGAAGAGGGGGAAGATGAGAGAGCAAGAAACTATTAATTATAAGGATAATAAATACAGATAATAAAGTATTAAGCCAAAATAAGGAAAGGTAGTTATCATTTTAATATCTCAGAAAAATAGAAACAAAAACATAGTTTTTGACTAAGAAGCTATGGTGTGTATTACCAACCCCAACACAAAGCTATACCAAGCCATTATAATTACCAGGAAACACTGGACACTTTCCCTCTGCAATCAGAAACCAAGCAAGTATTCTTTCTTAACTGTTTCTGTTCAGTGTCATTCTGTGGTCCTATCCAGGACAGTAAGACATGAAGACTACAAATATTTTTCACTTTCTTGAATAATTTTATTAAATTTATAGAAAGATTATAAAGTAGAAAAACATACAGAGGTATCTGTGGTGCTTTGAATGAGAGTCACCCCCATCGACTCATATATTTAAGTGTTTGACTCCCAGGTGGTGGGCTGTTTAGGAAGGCTTGGGAAGTAGGACCTTTGCTGGAGGAGATGTACTACTGGCAGTGGACTTGGAGGTCTAAAAAGCCTACGCCTTACCCCAGTCTTGCTGTTTGCCACCAACTTGCTGATGAGCTTGTAAACTCTTAGTTACTGCTTTAGCCATGCCTGCCTGCCTATCACCATGCTTCCCGCCGTGACAGTAATAGACTTTAAAACTATCTGCAAGCTCCCAACTAAATGATTTCTTTCAGAAGTTGTCTTGGTCATGGTGTTAGTCTCTTCACAGAAATAGAACAGTACCGAAGACAACATCATTTAAAAAGAAAATTATCTTTGTTAGGTGTGATGACATTCACCTTTAATCCCATCACTCAGAGACAGAGGCAGGTGGATTTCTGTGAGTTCAAGGCCAGCCTGGTCTACATAGTGAGTTTCAGGACAGACAGGAATATATAGTGAGACTCTGCCTCAATTTTTTTAATTAAATAAAAATAACAACCTACTGACACACAAACATAACCCAGACATTCAGTTAAATTTTTTTCAAGATAATATTTAAAATACCATTAAGAACATACAGTACTTGGAGTAGTCTAACACAAGATGTGCATAATGGAAACATAAAATTCATACAAACGGACATTATAGAATGCCTACAGAGTTGTGGTAAAGTAATGAATTCGGTTCATTGTTGTAGAGAGCTATTTATATATGACTGTTACCTGACAATCAAACTGTGTGTGTGTGTGTTTAACTTGTAGAATTGATTATAAAAGTCATAGACGTTTGATGATCCAAGAATAGAGTCCTGAAGAAGCATGGTGTAAGTGAACATCCTAACAAAGCATGGCTGGACAATGTAAACAGACATGCTTATGGAATGCTGCAGTGAAGCCTGTGGGATACTGGAGAGAATGGGCCAAAGGCAAGCCAGAAACAAAGTCATAAGTAAATAAGAACTGGGCTTATAAGAAAAAATGCTGGATAAAACAGCAAGGAAAGTCAGGCTATTGAGAGTTACAAGTGTGAGGATGTGGAAGAGAGCACAGTAAGTAAGGTGTAGGTCAATCCTGTGCTCCCAGTCCTAGGGGAGCTAACCCATGAGGGCCGTGAGTTAGTTAGAGCACAGCTAGTAATCTACCAGTCAACCCTGTGTTCCCAGTCCTAGGGGAGCTAACCCATGAGGGCCGTGAGTTAGTTAGAGCACAGCTAGTAATCTACGAGTCAACCCTCTGCTCCCAATCCTAGGGAAGCTAACCACAAGGGTCGTGACTTAGAGGCACATTTTCTGTCAGCCTGGGATATGTAGAAAGATGCTCCCCTTGTAGAAAAACAAAATAAAATACATATAAGTCAATAGTTTGTAACATCACTGTAGATAATGGAGTTACTAAACACTGCCAAGGATGCACAACCATAAAGGAAAGTGCTGAGCAGTTTGATAATAAAGTTAAAAAAACATAAAGCCTTGCCATCAGAAAATGCTATAAGGAATGGAAAGAGACATTACAGAGTGGCAAATAATATTTAAAACACAATATCATTATAGGGGCCATATATACAGAATTTAAACATATAATACATTCCTGGAAATAGTAAGAAAGAACATAGCTCAAAAGATCAAGATATATGGCCGGGAACTTTATTAAGGAAGACTGGGATATCACTAAGCATACAAAGCCCTTGACCAGCATGCACAAATCCCAGGGTTCAGTCCTCGCCCACATACACTGGGTGTGGGGATATCCTTGTAATCTTAGCAATGGGAGGTAAAAGTGAATGATTCAATATCATGGGCCCTCAAGATGCCTCCGCCAGTAAAGGCATTTATCACACAAACCTGGCAACTGACTGCACGTCAAGTTCCATCCCTGGAACAGAAGTGAAAGTGGAAGGAGAGAAGTGGCTTCAAAAATTATTCTTTGACCTCCATATTCATGCTGTGGTGTGCACGTATGTGGACACACACACACAATTAATGTGCACGTATGTGGGCACACACACAATTAATGTGCACGTATGTGGGCACACACACACAATTAATGTGCACGTATATGGGTACACACACACACAATTAATGTGCACGTATGTGGGCGCACACACACACACAATTAATGTGCACATATGTGGGCACACACACACATACAATTAATGTGCAAGTATGTGGGCACACACACACAATTAATGTG
>NC_022025.1:3901978-3915219 GCF_000317375.1 Microtus ochrogaster
GCACACACACACAATTAATGTGTACATATGTGGGCACACACACACATACAATTAATGTGCACGTATGTGGGCACACACACACAATTAATGTGCACGTATGTGGGCACACACACAAAATTAACATCAGCAATAATAGCAATTTTTAAATGTTCAAGGTCATCCTCAGCTACATAGCAAGATTGGGGTCAGCGTGGGCTACAAGACACCATGTCTTACATCAATCACTAATTGAATCCAAATGTCCAACAAATAGATGAGAAAGTACACTTCGTAATCAGAGATATGCATTTAAAAGTGCCACGTGATTCTATTACTTGTCACCAGAGTAGCTACAATGTACAGACCAAATTTTCAGGCTTTGGAACAACTCAAAAATTTCACATACACTGCTGATGGGAAGGCAAATGGTCCAACTTCCTTTAGAACTCTGTGTCAGTCAGGCGGAGCATCTCTGACCTGAAAGCTCAAAATCTGAAGTGCTCTAAATCATGAAACTTTTGAACAGACCAACATGATTCTAGCAGTGGAGGAAATTCCACACCCGTCTTCATGTGAAAGGTTACAGTAAAAGTGCACACCACCCCAGCACTCAAGAGGCAGAAGCGGGAGGACCAGTTGTTCATGGTAAGGGATCTCAGGCGAACTAGCTAGCTAAACCATTTGTAGCTCTGAGCACTGGACTCAATTGAGAGAACTTGCACCAAGGAATATGGCTGAGAGCAAAAACGAGAGACTTCTGATGTCAACATTGGGCCCACATACACATGCACACACATGGATGCATACAAATGTTCATTTGTATACACACACAGACTCACATGTAGACAACATATATGCAACACACACTCTCAGTTAAAGAATAGGCAATGCCATTTATTTATGGCTAGAATCCACTTATGAGTGAGTACATACCATATTCTTCTTTTTGGGTCTGGGTTACCTCACTCAGGATACTGTTTTCTATTTCATGATCCTAGAGAAGCTAAATAAGAAGGTGAACTGAAAGAAAAACATAAAGTTATAGTTATCCTCTTGGATATTGGACGTGGACAAGATCGCCGGACGGGGGTTGGGAGCACGGGGGTGGGGGTGGGGTGAGGATAAGGGGAGATGGGGAGAGAGAAGGGAGAAGGGGAGGATGGGGAGAGCTTGAGGGAATGGAATGGTTGGGATGGAGGAGGGGTGGATGTGGCCACTTAGGGAGTGTAGGGGTCCCAGAGGCTTTGTGTTTCTCGATATAGGCTCTGGTTAAAGGGCTCCATGGGGTGTGGAAATTTGCTAAGCCAGACATTTATGCTTTCTACATTCTTCTATACAAATGTTTTTTCTTTAATTAGACACCATATTTTTGTTACAAAGAATCGTTAACTTTCCCATACAACAGAAATAGTGATAATAACATAGTAATACAGTTAAAAGATCTTGCTCAAAATATATAATATAGGATATAGTAAAAATGACCTTGTTCAAAAAGTATAAAATGTCGACATAAACTGCAGCAAACTTTCAAGCTATCTCTGGGATCAAATTTCATTGACAGAAAAAGATACTATATCCAGTGTTCACGGATGAGCAAATTCCCCATAGTTCAGCAATCACGATTATAGAAACATGGCTTGGCGTCTGAACAGCCTGTCAGAACAAACACATCCCATTGTCAGAGTGGTGCCAGTTCTAGGATTCAGACCCGGTGAGCTCAGGCTGTAGGAAAATCCACAGTCCGAGGCTGTTGGAAGCAGAACAGCTGAAACCTGGCACTTTACGTGAGACTTATAAGGGAATAAGATTCTCTCATTAATGTTTGCATCTTCAGGGAGTCTAATTTCTATGTCTTCAGACTTAAAAACACAACATGGATGTGTGATATTGTTCTAAAGGAAGAAATAACCAACATTGTAAGTAAAACTTAGGACATGCGCATAGATATCATGACAGACATAAAACTCTAGCGGCAAAACTAGTGTGGGATAAACAGATGGATGAAAACCATTAAAGTTAAGCAATCTATAAAAGTGATCAGGCCGCATGGAACAGTGGTCTTGGCAGACCATTCACTTACCCACACTTCCCCGGTACAGATTATAGAGTCATGAATACTGTTTCTATTCTCTCTTTATTACCAGATGGTAGAGTTGAAAAGGTGAGTCCACCTGAAAGACAAACATATTGTTACAGTCTTATTTAATCTGATATTTATTTTCATATAAATAGAATATATGCTTTGTCCTTTTTACATATTGTAATGCTCTATTGGTTTGTTGTATTTACATAAATTAAATCAAACTAATGTTCTATATGATCCCTAAGATAAATAATAGGAATTCACCTTGCAACTCTATACTCATATCAAGTTGCCAAACCAAGTACTGAGCTTGACAGCAGCTAGAGTTGGTGATGATGTGCTGGAAAGAAGCCCTGCACACTCCTGAGAGAGGCTAAATCCAGGCAACTACTCTGGTATTGTACAGTAGCATTAGATATGTGCATAACCTATGATCCATCAATTTAACCCATTCTTAACTAAAATTTCTCATAAACAGCAAAGGCACATAAAAACATTATTTCCAGACTGTGACAATTACTCACATTTCTGTCAACTGAAAGATCACCAACTGTGGGATGTCGTTTAATGGAGTATCCTATAGCAATAAAAATAAGTGAATCTCTATTATGGTCAGCTACAGGATGCCAAATGATGAAGAGCAGAAATAAAAAAATGCATACATATGATTCATTTATATAATGCTCAAAATTGGCCATAACTACACTCTGGTGTTTAAATACATAATTAGGTGACAAAAATAAAAATGAAAAGAAAATGCAAATGGGCTGTGAGGTAAAAGCAGAATGGACACACTTGAAGGACAGAAAAAGACTGGAATCAGAAATAAACGAGGAAGCTGGTAGGGCATTGGCAACCAGTTTCGACATCTGGTTCATAGTCACACAGGTGATATTTCACTTATTAAACACACTTCCAGATTTGCGACTTTTCTGCACGTGTTGTATTTCACAGGCCTTTGAACCATTTAAAAAGTGTTGGCTACTTTTCTATCAGCCTCGGAGGGCATTTGTCTCCCCCCACAGTTTCCCTTCCTCTGCTGTTAGGCTTCCCTGGAGACTCAGGACTCTCGTGGTCCAGGTTCACTGTCTACCACTGTGAGGAATTCACAGTCCTGTGAAGTGAGGAATGCATGGGGCTGAGCGGGCTCAGTGACTCTAGGTGTAAACCCTGGATTGATTTCTCCTCAAGGGAAAGACTGTGAGTCTGTAACTGACCTTTTTTTACTGTGCTTCTAAAGTAAAACCAGATTGTTTCCAAGCGTATTTTTGATCTGGTAAAATAGAAAGTGCTATCAATTTGATATTCGGAGGACCATCTGTTTGTTATCATGTAGTAATGTTATGCCCCATGTATCCACTTTGGGATCCTTTTATTTCTGTATTCAGCATTGTTACAAAAATCAGCCAAATGTGTGCAGAAGCAACGCACTATGAATGACCCAACCTGGATCTGAGCCACCAAGCAAACGTAGTAAATAATTTTACTAGCTCTATTGACTTCCAGAAAGGTAACGACAGTTACCGACTCTGTTTAAGGGCATTGCTACAAGGTGTGGGAATGTGACTTTGGGATACAGGCTGTGAAGACCTCGGTGTCCACTGACCATCGCACAGATGCGAACTATCTCCATGGAGAAGCCCATGAGGATGCTGAAGAAAGGCTCTGGCTGAATGCTGCCTTTGCAAATGTTGAGTCAGCCTGTGTAGTTTTCCCAAAGTCATAGGCCATGCTTGTCTTCCTCCACAGATGATAAATGATTAGGGGAGAATTACTCAATATACCAGCCAATCATCCATGCTTCCTGCCAAGGGAGACAGAGAAAAAAAATGTGTTCTTTTAACTTTACATTATTTGTGGACTCTTTGATTAACTATATATTTTGTAATCACATGATACTTTATGTTTAAATTTTATAGTAAAATCAAGATAAAGATGGGATTCATTATTCTAGTGTGTTATCCTTACCTCCTACCAATCTTTGCATAGCTGTCTCCTCTTTACACTTTATGGATGAGATTAATGTCTATCTCTCCCTCTGTTTTCCTGTTATTTTCCCTTGTGGTAACATAGTCTTCCTTTCCAGAACATTTTTCTGAATATATAATAGCATCTTTATTCATCCATTTATTGTCTTGACTGCACCACTAGCTGGAGACTCCGTCAGGATGTGTGCAATGTCTCCTTCACTTATCGCTGGGTACCTACGTTTAGCACAGTGCCAGACATGCAGTATTCACTCAAGAATATGGTGAAAGAATGGCTATAATAATGCCTTAATTAAAATTATCAGATCGAAATTACCGGCTGGAAACTGTGATGTTGTGATTCCAAATAAAAATGCATCCTTGTCTTACTTTGTTACTTACGTTTTCGAGTAACATTAATGAGAACTCAGTACTTGGAGTCACGTATTTCAGACTCCATCTGTCAGAAAAACTCATGAGGTTACAGCGGGTTTCACCTGAGGTCACAGATGCCATCTCTCCCCCGGCTCCATCATCACACACACCAACATTCACCCCCGTCTCTTGCCTCTAAAGCCAGTATAATGAAGATGAATAGGTATTTTGCAGACAGGTAATCTCATGGTAACAGATCCCTGTTATTTATACCAGCAAATCCACCTCCCTGGTGTTGGGACTTGCCTGCACCCACCAGGGTTGGATTTTGCCAGGAGGTGATCTCGCAGGGTTCATTAGGGCGAGAGAACAGCTGTCCCTGTCTGCTGAAGTCCTAGGATCCAGTTGCAGGATCTTATTAACTCCTCCTTGCCTGCTTCAAGCCTTTTGTTGGCCAGGGCTTATTATTTCAACTTGCCTGGTATCAAAAGGCCCAGGGGGGCAAGGGTTTTGTTTTACCTGTTTCTGTTCAGGGTTATTTGAAACTGCAGGCCAAGGAAAACCAATCATAGTAATGTTTATTGCAAATGTTACTTTAAAACAGAGAATTGTCTCATACTTCTACACAATTCCTTATTTGAAAAGTCCTAGTTACTAAGAAAAAGATAGTTTAAATTTTGGTTAATTAGCAATAGAATGCTAAATATGGGAGGATTTTACATTGTTTTTTTTTTTTTGACAAAATTACTTTTAATTTCAAATTAACAAGACCTGTGGGTAAATAGGATGTTTCTCTCCTACTTTCTCTAATAAATAAAAAGCAAATGAATAAAATAAAACAGATATGCTAGCTGCCCACCTTTTCTGAAAAAAAAATCTTTTAAGAATGAAACAACGGGCGGTGGTGGCGCACGCCTTTAATCCCAGCACTCGGGAGGCAGAGGCAGGTGGATCTCTGTGAGTTCGAGACCAGCCTGGTCTACAAGAGCTAGCTCCAGGACAGGCTCCAAAACCACAGATAAACCCTGTCTCGAAAAACCAAAAAAAAAAAAAAAAAGAATGAAACAACCTCAGTATTACATTGTTTTTTTTAAAAGCTTGATTTAAAAACTTTTTGAAGAAAAATAACAAGAGTATTAATATGACATGTATGTTTATACCTGTTTATATATGTTTAGTATTGCTTAGTGGAAGAATACTGTTCAGTCCAGAGCAGGGTCCATAGTTCACACCCCAACACCAGGGTAGAGGGGAGACATGCCAGGCTTTTCGGAAGTTCCCTCGGGCCAGCAGGCATTTTAGTTCTTCCAAGTACCATGCCAGAGCATGTTGGCCTGCAAGGATCTGCTGGGGCTAAACAGAAACAAGAAAGCAACCTGTAAATCTGAGTCCTTACATTCTAAGCAGTGACGAAAGCAGAGGCAAATCCAGACAGCAGCCCACCCATTACTATCAGGCTATGAGCATGGATGAGATGCCCTGCACAAGAGGGCAAGGTGAGAAAAGAGGGCTCCTATGTATGTCACCTTAAACAAACACACTCTGACGTATGGTGCTGGCAAACAGAATGAATGAGAACAGCTGGAAAGACAGACAAAATCCAAACAATGGAGAGTGTGGGGATAAGGGAAGCTAGAGAAAAGTTTGAGAGAAAGGATGATCAACGATCAAACGGGGGGGAGGGGGGAGGGAGGTTCATGCTCTGTCTGTCAACTGAGACAAGACCTGGAAATTGTCTACTGGATTTAGAAGCACAGCGGTCACAGGTAATTGAACAAGGGCTGTATTGTTAGAGCGAAGGAGCAAAGGTCAAAAATGAAATGGGTCTCTAAGGGAGCAGGTGGAGTGTGAGGAAACGAGCAAGAGGATACAGAATTGTGACAAACTCCCCCGTAAAGGAGAGAGGGAGGGCCATGAAAGGGAAGCAGTACTGGAGTTTCTCTTCTGATTGCTAACCAGGGGAGGTCGGGGATATTCAGACGCTGACAGGTGCGATCCCACTAGGAGAAAGGAATAAACAGGGAAACACAGAGCTAGATGGTTAAATTGCCATGACTGGTGGCACCCATCCTATCATCCAGTTTAACTGCAGACCCAAATCCCCAGCTACCTTCTTGGGTAGCACAGAAATGGGGGGGGGTGCTGTCAAACACTGCCTTTGAGTTAAGCCTCAACTATCAACCTCCATTTGGGCTTAGCCTCTTCTGAGTCTCAAAACTTCAGTAGTCTTGTTCCCCGACATCAGCTCAATCCAGCCCTCTAAACCTGCTTCCTCCCTGCCTCAAGGATGCGTCTGCAGTCACTGCCAAGAGCCAATGCCTTGCCGTAGATCTCAGGGGTCAGAATGCCAGGAAAGAAACACTAGAGTCACGAAAGTCAGCACTGTTAAATGGTCAAAAGTATTTTTCTGAAGCCTGCAGGAGGAGCTGAGGACCATTCTCTTATACCGTATTTTAGAACACCCAACTTCAAGGACCATCTGGAAGATACACTGTTTTGTAAACGCCTAAGGTTCCAGGCTAGGAAGATCCATCCTTGTGTGTGCTCCATGATTTTCCATCTCACATCTCCCTCTGGCTGGTTTTCCACTACTGCAGTGTGACCCTCACTTCACACAAAAACCTGCGTTCCATCTGTTTCATGTTTCTTTCTGGGCCCTTTAATGTCCTAACTCACTTCTTTGGAGGAAATATTGAAAGCCGAAAGTAGCAGATAAAGATTTGTGTGCAGGAAGCAAGCTGTCAGCATAGATGTATGATATAATTTTACCAAAAGCTCAATATCACCTTAATGTGTATTTGGGAGGAAAGCTATAAATAAAATGTTCCCTCTAAATGGGATCATAAAACAATAAGAGTATTTTCATTTTTTTTAACCCAATCTGAGACAGTCTTCTGATTCTATGCCATTACCATTGTGATTCCATTAGAAAGAAAATAAAAGGGAGGGGGAAGAAATAAGGGGGGGGAGAGAAAGGAAGGGAAAGGAAGAGCGAGGAAAGGGAAAATTGATTCTACTTTAGTTCTCTTGCTAGTCAGTGAAGAAGCACGCAGGCATCCGGCTTAAGATTCCAGAATCCAGGCTTGCCAGTAGCACAAGTCAGTAATCCCAATACTTGGGAGATGGAAGCAGGAGGATGGGAATTCAAGTCCAGCCTAGGCTACATAAGATCCTGCCTCAAAAACATAAAGATCTATAATTTTAAATTAAAAACTTTAATTTTCAGATTCCTACACTATTTCAATTGCTGCCATCGCTACCTGGATCTACACAATGTATAATGATGAGCTATTAGGATTGGGAGGCAGGTCTGGGATCAGATGTCAGTTTCATCGTCCACCATGTGCGAGGCCTTGGCTACAGCTCTTGAGGCTCCTGGCCTTCATTTGTAAAATACACAACAATTTTAACTTTGATGGGTTTATCATGAGGATTTCATAGAATGATGTTGGCAAAGTGAATTACAGTAACTGCAACTATTGATGCAAAATACCAATCCACGCACGCTGGCCTAGCTCCTTCAGAGACAATAGTCTAACTGGAATTAGAGCCGCCTGCTGCTGCTGGTGCTTTCACACGAATGCACACTTTTGTCACACTCTCTCGCTCTTCTACTGAGGGCTCTAAATTCTCTTTGTTTCATACTGCCAGCAGGATCATTTCCCAGGAAGCACGCTTGACAGTGAAAGACACACTGTGAGTTTACAGGACCGACTGCCCCTGCCCATTTTACTGCTAGCTCTCCCAATTCTCTTATGATCCTAAACCTTGGCGTGTTTCCTAATTTCACTCAAAATTCCTACTTTTTCCAGGTATTAATTTTCAAGTGTCTGAAATTTGTTTTATACTTCATTTAAACAGATACATAATATATATACTTCCTCCCAAGTTCAACTTCCCACTGGGAGATATTTGTCAATCAGTAATGATTAGTGTGTAAGAGAGAGAGAGAGAGAGAGAGAGAGAGAGAGAGAGAGAGAGAGAGAGCGAGAGAGCGAGAGAGCAGTTTTTCTACTATAATTAACTAGGGAGCTATAGAAAATATATCCTCTTCTTTTTAAGACCCACTTTCTAAGATTAAATAACCAAATATACTTGAATCTGTACCAGAAAAATTACCACTTTTATGCTGTAGAGCTGGCTGGTTTGGAAGTCGCTTCTCTCTTTGTAATCAATGAGAGAGAATTTCTTCAGTTTCTAGGCTCTTAGGGTGATTGCGGGAGCTGTAACTTCTGTGGTAGTTCTCAATGAATCGGGGAGGGGGAAACTCACAAGCTTCCTTTACTATTCTGAGGTCATTCAGACATAGAAACAACGTCAGTAATTTACAAAGTTATTTTTCCCTTTGTGCGTTACCTAGGTGCCTTCTACCTTGTCCCTTAGTTGCTTGATCACACGTTGTTACTTTTCTAAAAGGGTACTTGGCAAATGGCTTAGTTGCTTTTCTATAGCTATGATAACACACCATGACCAAGGCAACTTATAGAAGGAAGAGTTTATTTGGGCCTTACGGCCCCAAATATATAAGTTTACGGAGACCATTCTTATTCAAACCACCACAGCAAATATCCCCAGTCATGGGAAGAAATAAAAAAATTCATTTAAAATAGGAAATACAGAATTATTCTAAAATCTACTGAGTATCATAAACTGCCCCCAAATTCATAAACCACAAAATACCAAACGCACACAGGTACAGGTACCCTGCCATGGGCGCATGCTTGTGCATACATGTGCATGAGCACATGCGTATGCATGCGCGCACACACATACACACACACATACACACACACACACACCAATAGCATGGCAGTATATCTGTATCTGTGTGTGTTTGGTATTTTGTGGTTCACGAATTTGGGGGCAATGTATGAACCTCAGTAGACTCCTTTAACAGATAAATGTAGAAAATTGGGGCTGATTCTATTTTTATAAGTTCTTACTTGACAAAGTAGACTTTCTACCTATTCAATTTTCTATACCTTAGTCATGGGGTAACTAGGAAAACAAGCAGATGTCATTTTTAAAAAATTACCCCAATGAGGCAATAGGAGTCTTGAGAAAGAAAACCTACACTTGCTACAAGACTATAGAGCCTAACAAATTCACAACTGAGCAACTTTTCTTGCATCTTGTGGATCAAAGTGAGGAGTTTTTGGGTGTTCAGTGGTGACTTTACTGGGAGGAGATACATGCTGGACATCTGGAGGGGTATGCTTTTATTGAATCATTTTGATTTAGGGAACCATGATAGCAAGAATCATCCTGATCTATAAACAACATTGACTTTTCTGTTACCTGCCAGAACCTGCATTCATTCTACCTGGGCATTTCTTTTCTTGGACCGAGAGGGCTCAAGTCACCATTCTGAAAGTCCCTTTCCCAATTAAGTCTGTGACATGAGCATGGAACCATATAATGGAAAGAACTGATGGATTTGCTTAGCTAACCTGACTGTGAATTAAATGATTAGGAATAATGACATTTAAAATAACTGAGAAAAAACTGTTAATTTGCTCCATAAGTTTTATACTAAGTAAGTGTAGCAACTTGAGAGACATTCAAGTAACATAAAATGTTTTTAGTCCTACTCATGAGCAGCCCTGGGAAAATGTCCACATGGTGCACAGCCAAAAATGCATTAAGAATAGGATGATCTCCAGGGATACAAGAAACATATCTAAACACAATAAAAGCAATATAAAGCAAGCCAATAGTCAGCATTAAATTAAATGGAGAGAAACCCAAAGTGATTTCACTAAAATTAGGAACAAGAAAAGGCTGCCCACTCTCTCCATAGTTATCCAACATAGTTCTTGAAGGTCTAGCTAAAGCAATAAAGCTAACAAAAGGAGATCAAGAGAATATAAATTGGAAAGAAAGAAGTCAAACTTTCACTATTTGCAGATGATATGATAGTATACAAAAGTGACCCCAGGAATTCTACCAGGGAACTCCTACAGCTGAAAAACACATTCAGTAATGTGTCAGAATACAAGATCAACTAAAAAAAAGTAGCCCTCCTATATACAAATGATAAAGAAACTGAAAAAGAAATCATAGAAACACCACTATCCAGAATAGACAAAAAAACATAAAATATCTTGGGGTAACACTAACCAAAGAAGTGAAAGACCTGTTTGACAAGAACTTTAAGTCTTTGAAGAAAGAAATTGAAGAAGACACCAGAAAATGGAAAGATCTCCCATGCTCTTGGATAGGTAGGATCAACAAAATAAAAATGGCAATCCTACCAAAAGCAATCTACAGATTCAGTGCAATCCATATCAAAATCCCAACATAATTCTTCACAGACCTCAAAATAACAATACTCAATTCATATGGAAAAACAAAAAAACCCAGATAACCAAAACAATCCTGCATAATAAAGGAACTTCCAGAAGCATCACCATCCCTGACATCAAGTTCTATTATAGAGTTACAGTAATAAAAACAGCTTAGTATTGGCATAAGAACAGAGAGGTTGACCAATGGAATCAAATCAGAGACCCAGACATTAATCCACACACCTATGACACCTGATTTTTGACAAAGAAGCTATAATTATACAATGAATAAAAGAAAGCATCTTCAACAAATGGTGCTGACATAACTGAATGTCAGCATGTAGAGGAATGAAAATAGATCCATACCTGTCACCATGCATGAAACTCAAGTCCAAATAATTAAAGACCTCAATATAAATCCGACCACACTGAACCTGATAGAAGAGAAAGTGAGAAGTAGCCTTCAATGCATGGGCACAGGAGACCACTTCCTAAATATAACATCAGTAGCACAGACACTGAGAGCAACAATAAATAAATGGGACCTCCTGAAACTGAGAAGCTTCTGAAACGCAAAGGACACAGTCAATAAGACAAATAGGCAGCCTACTGAATGGGAAAAGATCTTCACCAACCCCACATCAGACCAAGAAATAATCTCCAAAAATATATAAAAAATTCAACAAATTAAACACCAAAATATCAAACATTCTAATTTAAATGTGGGTGAGATCTAAATAGAAAATTCTCAACAGAAGAATCTTAAATGACTAAAAGAAACTTAAAGAAAAGTTCAACATCCTTAGTCATCGGGGAAATGCAAATCAAAATGATTCTGAGATACCATCTCACACATGTCAGAATGATTAAGATCAAAAACACCAATGGCAGCTTATGCTGGAGAAGATGCAGAGCAAGGGGAACACTTCTCCATTGCTGGTGGGAATGCAAACTTGTACAACCACTCTGGGAATCAGAGTAGCAGTTTCTCAGAACATTGAGAATCAAAACTACTGCAATACCCAGCAATACCACTCTTGGGAATATACCCAAAAGATACTCAACCATACTACAGGGACATCTGTTCAGCTATGTTCATAGTAGCATTATTTGCAATAGCCAGAACCTGGAAACAACCTAGATGCCCCTCAACTGAAGAACAGATTAAAAAAATATGGTACATTTATGCAATGGAGTACTACTCAATGGTAAAAAAACAAAAAAACAAAAAAACAAAAAAACAATGACATCTTGAAATTTGCATGCAAATGGATGGAACTAGAAAAAAAATCCTGCATGAGGTAACCCAGACCCAGAGCATTGAGCATGGTATTTACCCACTCATAGGTGAATATTAGCTGTTAAACAAAGAATAAGAAACCTATAGTCCATGACCCCAGAGAAGCTTAGTAACAAGGAGAACCCTGAGAGAAACATACACAGATCCCCCTGGGAATGGGAAACAGACTTGATCTCCTGAGGAAACAGGGAGTGTGGGGTGGGGGAAGAAAGGAAGGCAGAAGGGGCGGAGGAAGAGGAAGGGAAGTAGGGAGAACTTGAAAGACTGGAATGGTCTTTGGGTAAGGACAAAGCCAGAGAGCAAGGAAAGAGACGTCTTGATTGAGGAAGCCATTATGGGGCTATTAATAAGTAAGGCACCAGAGAAATTCCCAGGATGACCCCAGCTAAGACTCTAAGCAATAGTGGAGAGGGTACCTGAACTGGCCTTGCCCTGTAGTCAGATTGATGACTATCTTAATTGTCATCACAGAACCTCCACCCAATAACTGATGGAAGCCGAGGCAGAGATCCACAGTTGAGCACTGGGTTGAGCTCCCAAAGTCCAGTTGAAGAGAGGAAGGAGTGAGACTATGAGCAAAGAGGTCAAGAGCATGATGGGAAAACCACTGAAACAGCTTACCTGAGCTAATGGGAGCTCACCAACTCCAGCCTGACAGCGAGGTAACCAGCATAGGACCAAACTAAGCACTCTAAATGTGGGTGACAGTTGTATGACTGGGACAGACTGTGGGGCCACTGGCAGTGAGACCAGATTTATCCCTACTTCTTGTTCTGGCTTTTTGGAACCCATTCTACTTGGAGGGATACCTTGCTCAGCCTAGATATAGTGGGGAGGGTCTTGGTCCTGCCTCAAAGCAATGTGCAAGACTTTGTTGACTTCCCATGTAAAGCCTTACACTCTCTGAGGAGTGGATAGGGGTAAGATTGAGAGGGGGGTTAGGGAGGGAGGAATGGAGTGAGTGGGAACTGGATTTGACATTTAAAATGAAAAAAGATACTTTAAAAAAATAATTGGTTTTAAAAAATAAGATGATCTCAGCCTCAGTGCTTGCTATTCAATCATTTTATTTTGCATAGAAAGGGTAGAAACCACTTGACTATAAGTTTAAGGAAGAGATTTAAATGCAAGACATTTCTCAGCCTAGCAGAGCACTTTTTATTTTTTTTTTTATTTTTTTATTTTTTTTGGTTTTTCGAGACAGGGTTTCTCTGTGGCTTTGGAGCCTGTCCTGGCACTAGCTCTGTAGA
>NC_022025.1:3915319-3917881 GCF_000317375.1 Microtus ochrogaster
AACTCACAGAGATCCGCCTGCCTCTGCCTCCCGAGTGCTGGGATTAAAGGCGTGCGCCACCACCGCCCGGCAGAGCACTTTTTAAACCAGAAGGAATATCCAGGACATATAAATAAACTGCCTTGGCATGGAGGGCTCCTGGAAATCCTAGGTCCTCAACAGCAGCCATTGAATGGATAAAAGGACAGAAGAACCTGTAGCTGGCACTGTTTGTGTAACACTTGCTATACTTTAAGTGTTTCTTTAGAAAAGAAGCCTTTGGAATGCTTTCAGAGTAAATGAGAACTCTAAATATTACGTTTCCATTTTAAAGATCCGACTCTGTTCCTGGTTCTGCCAATTGTTTCGTATCTCTGAATCCTCTGTGTATTGTCTGTAGTATTAAGGTGGTATCATTTCTTCCTTCCACGTCATCAGGCATTGAGAAGTGATGTCCAGAGACTGTAATGATGACATTCAAAGTGACACATATTTATTTGTTTGGTTTTAATTTACTTCTTCTGTCCTTTAGTTTAATCCTTTAGAATCCATAAGACCTAGATTCTTAGAAAGAATTACTACTATTTTGTGGTGCCATTAATGGTTATGTTACAAAAAAAAATCCTCAACATCAAGGCTTTATTCAAATTAGAATATATTTTGGACTAATAGATTATATAATTAATATATAAAGATGTTTATGATATAAAAATTTGAACTACATACCGACAAGGCAAAGGTGTCATGTGGTCTTCTCCAAGAACAAAGTCTTCCACAAATGGTTAGTCTACCAACTTGTTGTCTGTTTTTCCCACACTGGTGTGTGACTTGGGATAAGAAGTCACCTAAATCTAGCAGTGATCCATGAAGGAAGGCTGGTGCGTGGATCTAAGCGAATGTTGGGCTTGCGGCTAAAAGGTCTATGAGAAAGACAAAGGACCCTTTCTTTCTCTGGTAGATTTTCATGTGAATAAGATGTCCAGATCTGATGTGGCTATCTTAGGTTCATTTGAAAATGAAACCAACATGTAAGCATTTCAATTCCAAAGAGAAAGCAAAGACAGTGTCCTGCCTCTGGGAGGTAATAAGCTTTTTAATATTTCTCTCTCTGCCTCTGTCTCTCTGTTTTTGTCTCTCTGTTTCTGTCTGTCTCTGTCTCTCTCTCTCTCTCTGCATGTGGGTATGAATGTATTGTGCCTATGCCATGCTGTATATGTAGAGATCAGTGAAAACACGCAGCGGTGGCTCTCTCCTTCTGTCATGTCAGCTCTGGGGACAATCTCAGGCTGTCGGGCAAGCCCGCTAGCACCTTCACCAGCTGAGCTATCTCAAAGAGCCTGTGACTAATAAATTATTTTAGCCTGCTTATTGAAACTTCCTGTTACCTATAGCTGAAAACATCTTAATTAAGAACCGGGGCAGTAGAAACTATCCTTCATCATACTCTTGTCTCCATAAAAATGCTTTGAAGTGTGCACTTTACTGACAAAAGGCCACTCTGCAAATTTATCTAGAAGGAAATAGGGATCTTAGAGCAGAGGAATAGTGATTTGTGAAGACTCTTCTTATATAATCTATTTTGGCAGGTGGTAGGATAAGTAGAATTAACCAGATAACCAGGCAAGTCTTTATTGAATGTCTACCAGTACGCAGCATCTTTATGAAATTTAAGTAAAAATAGGTCCATTATTTGTATTGTTTTTATGAGAAAGACTACTCATACTTGGCTGTCAGATTCTAAAGAAAATGTGTGTAATTCTAAGTCTATAGTTCTCATGGTTTTAGAATCTAGTGTGTAAAATGTACTTGATGAGTTCTCTTGACTTTTCTTGGCTTGTCAACATGAAGGCAGCCAGTGTCTGCCAAACTCATCACTAAAACTATTTCTCATGAGGAAGAACATTAACATTTCTTTCTTTTAGTGCACCTTAACTCCAAGAGTCTTAAACCTATATAAACATTCACCTAACAATACACTTGAAATCTCAATATTTGGTTCATGCAAACAGTGGCATGAACACAAAAATGAAGATAAAACATAGAATCTTGGCTCATTTCTCTGTCAATCTTTGTCTCCACCTCCTCATTCAAAGGACATGAAGTCACATAAGCTTTAGGAAGACCAACAAGCAATTGCAATTGGATTTTCTTTTATTCTAGCCCCATGTTGGAACACCAAAATGATGCTGTTGTTTGTATTTTACTCTTTTGGTTTGATGGGGCACCATCCAGCTCCCATATAAATCGCACACTGAGTCTTACTATTGCTTAAAAATACCCAGCCCTTGCTTAGCTTGTTTCTAGCAAACTTTTTTTAAATTATCCTGACTACCTTTTGCCTCTGAGTTTTTTCCTTTTCTTACTTCTGTATATCTCATTTTCACTCTTACTCCATGACTGTGTCTGGGTGGCTGGGTGGCTGGGTGTCTGGGTGTCTGGATGGCTGGATGGCTGGGTGACTGGGTGTCTGGGTGTCTGGGTGTCTGGATGGCTGGGTGGCTGGGTGGCTGGGTGTCTGGATGGCTGGGTGGCTGGGTGGCTGGATGGCTGGATGTCTGGATGGCTGGGTGTCTGGGTGTCTGG
>NC_022025.1:3917981-3941308 GCF_000317375.1 Microtus ochrogaster
GTCTGGATGGCTGGGTGGCTGGGTGGCTGGGTGTCTGGATGGCTGGGTGGCTGGGTAGCTTGGTGGCTGGGTGGCTGGGTGGCTGGGTAGCTTGGTGGCTGGGTGGCTGGCTCCTGATGTCCTCCTTGCCTTGCTCTACCTTACTCCTTTCTCGTTCAGATTTCTCCTCTTATTTATTCTCTGCCTGCCAGGCCTGCTCTTCCTTTCACCTGCCTCTCAATTGGCAGTTCAGCTCTTTATTAGACCATCAGGTGTTTAGACAGGCAAAGAACCACAGCTTCACAGAGTTAAACAAATGCAGCATAAACAAAAACAACACACCTTTACATCATTGAAGGAATGTTCCAGAGCATAAACAAATGTAACACACCTAAAATAATATTCCACAGCAAGTAAGCTTCGCACAGATGGGTGAGTCTATTTTTTTCCTTCAATTCAAAATCACTATTTTTCACTTAGAGTTGACTGTTTTTAGCGATCATTCCACAGGCCAAGGGATAGCCAAGTTAAATCAAGCAGGGACATCTCAATATCTTTCACATAAAAAATAAATAAAATCTTATTAAAAACTGAAGGTTTCTTCAGGTATTTGTAGAATTCCCTATTGGGTAAAAGTATGTGAGAAACAGCCATATTCTCAGGGCTCTGAAATAAATCTGTTTTCTAATTGAAAGGTGGAAGAAAACACAGAAACCACTGTTCTAAGGCTAAACCATCTTAATGGCTTAACTCTCCAATATCCTGACATTTACTAGCCAACAAGTGAAGCTTTAAACTCTACTTGAGATGTAGAGTAAGTCAACAGAAACTAAAAAGAACTTGATCTTTGGCAAATAGCATACATTTTGAAGAAAATTCACAGTAAAACTGATATTTCATAATTTGTATTTAGTAGACAATAACATTTGACCATAAATGAAAATTAAGAAACTGATTACAAATCAGCCACTTATACTAATAATGTAGACCTACCAGTGTCTCAACTCAACATTTTAATGAATCCATTGATCAGTAATTAATGATTACTCTACCTTGATCCAGATGGAGTTGAACCTAAAACATTCTCTTAGAAAGTCATAAAATGGCATATTCAAAAACGACGCTTAAGTTATTCAATACAGATATGCTTCTGTGCCGGAATCAGTCATTTATGAATATGAATAGAGCCATAAGACATCCCCTGAAAATGGCCTTTGACCTGTAAGGAAACAGCTTGCCCGTGAACACGTGCTGGTACAAAGCCTCCTGCAACTGAGTAGACATTGTGGAGGAAGACATGGATTTCCTTCAGCTTACATTCTGATCCTTCCATTAATAGCTCCCAACACAACATTTTAATGAATCCATTGATCAGCAGCTATTGATTACTCTATCTTGATCTCATTTTGTCAGGGACCTGCTCTGAAGTTGCGATCCCACAAACTGGGTGTTCCTTACAGCTGGAGCTAATATGGGAACTCTGGATGCCACAGGAACAATTCCTGGACTTGGCAGGTGGCACTGTTGCCTCTATGCTTTATTGGAGGTACACTTTGATTTCTTTCTTGGGTTAGGAATGTTCATCTAGCCATTGATCTTGCATGGTTGAACTTGCACTGAAACAGAAAAAAACTCCTGATTTTTAAGGACCTTTGAATTACTTAATACATTGATTCAATACGCATACCTGCTCTTCTGAAGTAACTTGTACAGATATTATTTTGTTTTTGTTTTTGTTTTTTTGGTTTTTCGAGACAGGGTTTCTCTGTGGCTTTGGAGCCTGTCCTGGAACTAGCTCTGTAGACCACAGAGATCCGCCTGTCTCTGCCTCCCAAGTGCTGGGATTAAAGGCGTGCACCACCATCACCCGGCCACCATTGTACAGACATTATTATTGTCACCATTGTCACCTATTCTCGGTGGCCAAGATGTTCAATTCAGCCTCCTGATTTATCCATCAGTATTTACCATTGTGATTTTCTTATGATCCTGAGATCAGTATAGAATCACCCTGTAATCAAAATAATTTTCTGTTAAAATACTATCTTATTTTCCTATACTCTTCCCTTATGAGATAAAAGTCATACATATGTCCCTATTTCTGGGCATCATATCTCTTTAGTGTTAGTATAAGTTACTCGGTGAATTTATCATGCTTCCCTAAGGCTGATGAACTTCATTGTGGAGAGTATCTACTCTACAAGGTGTTATTGCTATCCTATTAAACTAGGTCTGCATGATAAAATCGTTTGTAAATTCCTTCTAGTCTGAAGTTCCTATAAGTAACCCACAGCATCCAGGAAGATGAAAACAATAAAAAAGTATACATGCATCCCAGGGTTTTTGGGGTTTTAAGGCCAATCTGAAAACTCTGCTGTGGAATAATGTTTAAAAACCAAGTGCAGGCCCCCTATAAGCATCTTCAATATTATGTTCTCATGTACAACAAGGCACTTTATCTGGTAGCAAAATAGCAGTAATGCCCTGTCTCCCTGCCCTCTAAGGAAACAAACACTTCTTTGTGTGGGAGCTTTGTACATGGCTGAGCCGATGAAGCGGATGCTGTTGGAGGACTAGAGGACGAACATTCTGATGCGAATAAAAATGAGAAAATTAATTCCAGAACCCAGTTAGAGATAAAGGATGCCATTTCCTTACTCTCTGAAATGCAACCCATGCAAACCATCACGCTGGGCATTATTCGTGGAGGAGGAGCCCTGCCGCTTCACCACAGACCGTTTTCCTAGCTTGACATGTTGAGCCAAATTGAGGCAACTTCTTCCCATTGCTCCGGGCTAGTCCATTCAGTGACTCCTGGTGTGATTTCTGAAGATGGATGAACCACCCAAGATTTCAGAAACTTAATTCCAGGAACTCCTATCAAAGTTTGGTACAAACTCCGAGAACTGAATGGTGGATTTTCCTGGATCAGCAAGCTGGCTCTCTCTAGGAGCATATATAGCCTTGCCCTCCCCGCACAGGTCCTCCCTAAACTTTGTGCTACTTCTGCCAGACACTGGAGAATTAAAGGAAGAAACGCAACCCTTTCTTACGGGTTATCTAGAATAATTATCAGTACATACACATTTGGCTGAGTAATTGCTTCCTGGAACACCTGGCCCAAAAGGAAAGCAGTCTTTAAGAGAAAATGAGGTTTTTCACTTTAAGCAATGTGCTTTCCACATTTCAGACTGAAGTTGATGCATCTTTTTCCAAAACAGCTCTGTGAAAAGACAAAAATTAAAAGAAGAGTTAGAAGTGAAGCAGAACACAAACTGGATAAGCACAAAAGATGTGTTCTCGTTTCCATGGAGCTGACGGATCAGTTTGCATGGTTAGAAATAGCCCCGGATGGCTTCATGGTTTCTTCCAGAGAGAGCGTGCTGACCCAGGATTCTGCTTTGACATTCAGTCTTAGAAAATAATACACACCTCTTTCATCACCATGCAGCCCAGTTCCTGATGTATATAGGGCAATTCATACATAATGGATGAATGAACAAATAGGAATAGACTGTTTTCTGTTGGGCAAATGATGCCCTTCTTCTCTAGGGAGGCATCGCCATTCATTCTCACACAGAGTGCCCTTGGAAAAAATAATTTGAGCTTCATACTAACGGTCAGGTCAGAGCTAGAAAAAGTGGAGGGGAGGAGTCGGTAATAGTCAGACCATGTATAATGAGACTAAGAGTCACTTCCTAGTCACACTTCAGGATTTATCACCATATCAATTTTATTTTAGGGAAAATAACGAAAAATTCGGTCTTTGACTTTTATTTAGAAAGAACGGCTTCAAAAACATCGAAGCAACTCCAGACCACATTATACCTTCTCTGAAGTTGTAAAGTTAGTCTTGAAATACGTTGGTTCAAAACATTTGCAGTTGAACAGAGCCACCTTGACCCTCGAGACAGAGGCTCCTTTGCATGCCATAGCTGGTGGTGTTTTCCCAGTGGTAGATTCTTTCCCCATACTCACAATTATCCCTGGTATCAGAGAAAATTTGCTTAGAAGTAGGATATAGAATCCCAAATCCTATGCAACACTTAAAAGAAGAGAATGTACTTCTCCTCAAAGTTGACCTATTCATAAACATGATTTATCTTTAAAATTCAACTAAACTGTATCTTGTTCTATTACTAAAATGGAAGAATCTAGGGGACCTGAATATCATCAAAACCAATCCCAGTTGGTCATGGAATGAGTTTTCCAATCCAGCTTATGTTGGTGGTTGGTTTTGTCAAGCAAAAGCAAAGGCGGTAAACTGAAATAAAAAAAAAAGCTCCAATACACTAAAAGAGATAAACTATAAAAGTTAGACAAAGTTATAGACAAATGTATGACTGAAAATATGATTTTTCTTTACAAAAAGAATTAGATTTGGATTTTGCATAGCTGATAGGAAGTGAGATTAGAAGGACTCAAAAGAAGGTTGCTAAGGAAAGAAAGAGAGTCTGGACCAATTCATCTATCTATCTATCTATCTATCTATCTATCTATCTATCTATCTATCTATCTATCTATCTATCTATCTATTGACAAGGTTTCTCTGTAGCTTTGGAGCCTGTCCTGGAACTAGCTCCTGTAGATCAGGTTGTCCTCGAACTCACAGAGATCCGCCTGCCTCTGCCTCCTGAGTGCTGGCACTAAAGGCATGTCTGGAGTATTTCAAGTCTCCTATAGATGTCGTGCTGACAGTTCAAGTACAAATTATACAAAAGTCTTACTGTCTGCATGCATGTCCACCATCTCTATCCCATCTTAGTTCTTTAATGTCCTATCCTAATGGTACTTTGTATATGCATAAATCTGGTCCTTTGGTTCACTTGTCTGTGACTGACTGAGAATTGTTTGGAATTTATGGGCACAGCCCCCATGGCAAGAGCATTGAGTTCCATTCCCATAGGCTCCAATGTAGAGATGTTCATGATCAATATGCAACTCTAGCCCTCATGGTCAGTTGGAGCCCCTGAGGAGCCCCTCACACATGCCAGCTGAGGTTTGGAAATGGTCTGCTTTAGGAGTCAAACATGTTGCATTTGAATGAATACTTCTAATCCACTCAAATGCCTCACATAAAACCCTAACAATGTGAGACTTGATTCCTGATATATAAATAATTGAGGTTCTGGATATTTTTCCTCTCTGCCAAAGTTAATTAATTTCACAAACTTTATTATAAAAACTTGGGAATGAATAGAAATATCACACATCAAAATTAACAGCACCCAAAGTCTACATAACTCTAGGATTCCAACCTTTCTATTCCTAAAATGCAGCTTCCTTATCTAGAAACCACCCTTGGGAACGAGCCAATGAAAACTCTGGCCACAGTAGATGTTCACCATGGTGATATTTACAATGGTTTCCAAATGTAATACACCACAAATAACTACAAGGGTTATATTTGTCAAATAAATCTAGGTTAAAACAAGATATAGTTGGGGGGTATTCTATTTTACTTGAAATTTGAAAGTTTGGTGGGTTCAAGATAATGTTACAATTTATTAATTCAATGTATAATTCATCAAGCTTATTAAATCATCCATTGGTTCAAATATTTATCTTTTCAGTATGATGAGAACATTTAAAATGTACTTTCTTGGTGATATTGAAAAGTATAATGTATTATTTTCTTCAATACACGCTGTGCAGTGTGCTATCTCTCAAAAGTATCTTTGAGTTGAGACTTTACAGCCTTGATCTATTCATCTTGTCTGTTTCCTGCAACTCCTGGCCTCTAGAGAACATTACCTCATCCTCTCCTTCTCTGAGTCAGACGCTGGAGACTCCACATACAACTGAGGATAGTTGGTGTTGGTCTTCCCCTCTCTGAGTTACTTGGGAGATGTTTTCAAAGAATGGAAAGAATAGCAGAGAACAAACAGCAGAGGATGAAGCGCCAAGAGTCCATCCTGCAACAGAACCCCTGAATAGGCTGGCGAAAGCTGTCAGCTCTGTCAGAACTCTGGAAGATTATCAAATATTTAGAGCAGACACATGAATGTTTAATGGAGAAAGGAATATGATTCAAACATGATGGAGAACTCTATCGCAACTGAAGTTACTTTTAACCTACTCCACCCCTTCTGGGGTTTAGGCTATCAGATTTAAATAATCAAAAGAAGAATTAGTGTATTCAAAGATAGATTCACTGAAAGCATCCTGTCTGTACAATGGCAGAAAAAAATAAGGAGCACAGAATCACACCTTATAGCTCCCAGGGGACACCATGAGTTCACCAGCAGAGGTGAAACCATGATCCCAAAGGAGAGGAAAGGGACAGAGAGAACATTTGAAAAACAACTGCTGGGAAATGTCTAAATTGATAAAAGACAGATCTATACATCCAAGTCGTTCAGCAGACTCCAAAAAGAATAAGCTCAGAGTTCCATGCTGGGGTGTGTTATAGTCAGACTCTTATAAGGGAGACCAAGCCCGTCCTCTTGAAAATAGCCAGAGACAAGCAGTTTGACTTGTACAGAAAATAATCAAAAATATTAACAGTTGACACTATAACAGAAATCATGGAGGACGGAGCAGGTAAGGTGTCATACTGAAGTTACTTAAAAGAAAAGAAAAACCCTACCATCCAGGAGTCCTGTAAATGACATTATCCTTTGAAAGTGAAGGCTAAGTCTTAGCCACTGGTACATTTATCCTAAGGCATCATTGTGTGAGTTTCTAGGTTGAAATGACAAGGGCAGGGAGCATACTAGACAATAACAACACACAGGAAATGAAGAAATAAATACGTAAAGGTACATTGCAATATTACTCCATTTTGTATTAGTAACTCCTCTATAATTTAAGAGGAAGATGAACAAAGCAGTCGTTTTCAACCTATGTTCGTGGTGTAAGATGTCATTTATGACATCATCAAACAAAGGAGGGAAAGAGATATTCAGGAGAAAAGCCTTTATGCCATTGAAAGTAAGCTGATATCAATTCAAACTAAGTAGCTGTAGAATGTAGTCATAGTCCCCAGTGTAATCAATGTAAAAATAGCTTCATCAATACAGGAAGGGAAGCAAAAAGAAAAAGTGATGCACTAGCGGAAACTGTTAAATTAACTAAATGCAGAGGGATGGCGGAAAAGCAAAAAATATGTGTGTGTGTATATGTATGTGATATATACACATATGGAGAGAGAAAATAAAATGGCACAATAGAAGCAAATATCTCCTAAATTAATCACCTTTAGTATAAAATACTGAGGTTGAAGAAAACCATTCAAAATTTTTTCTAAGTAATTTTAAAAAATGATATATATATATACTATATACTGTTCACCAGGGACTCACTTCATATCCAAAGACACAAATGGATTGAAATGAAAACATTCAAAACTTAGGTATTTTTCCATGAAAATGACAACCAAATAAATACTTGTATTGCTATTTTAATAATAAATAAATGGACTTTACACTAAAACCCATCATCAAAGACAGAGAAGGACGCTGTGCAATGAATGATAAATGTCAATACAACAAGAAGACGCGACCGTTATAAACACAGTGGTAGAGCAGCAAGCTACACATGGCAAACGGAGATAAAACTGAAGAGAGAAATGATGGGCTACGACGGTAGTTACCGTCCTCAAGAGCCCATTCAATAACAGATCAACCTGCTAGTTAGAAAACCAATAAAGAAACTGAGGAACACTGCAGGCCAGCTAGACCCCCCCAGGTCTCACAGAACACGCCTGCCCCCCGACTACAGCAGCCCTCGCAAGCACACACAGCATTCTCCAGGAGCAAATGCATGTTAGCTCACACGTTTTAAAAGATTAAAAGTGTGCAAAGTGCTTTGTGCCACCACAGTGGAATGAAGTTAGAAACTGACAGCAGAGGGAAATCGGGAGCAAGCATGGAGCAATCATGACAGCATTAACTGATGGATCGGAAGAGAGAAGGCACAGACTGGGACAGGCGAGAACTTTGACATGAATTCAAATGAAAACAATGGAAACAAACAAAGAAAGTGAAAAAAATGACCAGCGATTCTGAAAGACAACAATGCAGGTATTACAACTGCACGGGGCTGGGGAGATGGCTCAGTCTGTGAGGACCTGAATTTGGGTCCCCAGCAACAATGTAAAAAGAAGTGTGGTCCTGTGATTCCAGTGTTGGGGACAGTGTACTGATGGTACCTGCAGAGGGGCAGGTCCTTGGATCTCAGTGGTCAACCTGTCTAGTTGAATAGGTGATCTCCAGCTCCAGTGAGAAACCATATATATATATATATATATATATATATATATATATATATATATGTATGATACAGATATAGACATAGATATAGATATAAATAATACAGATATAGATATAGACATAGGTGGTATATGTACAGATATAGATACAAATATAGAGAGATGTAGATATAGCTATAGATGTAGGCATAGATGTAGATATAGACAGATATGTATATACACACACACACACACACACACACACACACACACACATTTATATATCAAGTTTAAAATGTGCCCACACACTGTAGTTAGATAGACAATAAAATCACTTAAACAGAGAGAGAAGTCTCCTGTAGACCAAACTCTATTGTGGTCCCCTTTAGTTTAGTACTGCTGATATTGTATTTACCTTTTTGTTTGTTTGTTTGTCTGTATTTTCCAACTGTCCCCAGTGGATATGTATCACTTGAGTATATTTTAAAGGACACGATAAAAACTGAAAATATGTTACTATAAGAAAAACTCTGGGCATGTGGTTTTGGAAAGAATTATTTCTTCCTTACTCTTTTAATATATAAAATCAATGAGACAAGCAGAATAAGAAAGGAAGCAGATCTTTAAATCAACAAAATGCTGCATGCCCATACAACAGATATCAGTAAGATTATTAATAATATAGGCTTAGGTGACTTGGGGGGAGAATATTTAACTAGCACACTGATCTCCCCTTGATGTTATTTATAGTTGGCTAATTTAGGCAGCAGGAAGACCGTGAACACACTTTAGCATTAAGGAGCACTGTCCCACTGCCTGGAGCACCAAGACCCACAGGGTGGATGACCCAGAGACCTAGGATAGAACCGGAAATGACTGTTGAAAAAATGCCAATGTCTGATGCCTAACAATATTCTGCTATACTTAGAGATTGATGCCTAGCCCAACTGTCATCAGAGAGGCTTCATCCAGCAAATGATGGAAAAAGATAGAGACCCACAGCCAAACATTAGACAGAGTTCAGAGAATCCTGCAGAAAAGGAGGAGAAAGGGTTCTAGGAGTCAGAGAGGTCAGGGATACCAGGAGAAAACTCACAGAATCAGCTAACCTGGACTCAGAGGAGCTCACAGAGACTGAACTGACAGCCAGGGAGCCTGCAAGACAGAGGTAGACCCTCTGCATATATGTTACAGTTGTGTAGCTTGGTCCTCTTGAGGAAGAAACAATGTAAACAGGGGCTGTTTCCAACTCTTTTATGACTTTTGGGACCCTACTCTTTCTACTGGGTCAACTTGCTCATACAAGGGAGGTGCTTAGTCTTACTGCAACTTGATATGCCATGTTCTGTGGGTTCTCATAGGTGACCTGCCCATTCCTAAACAGAAACAGAGGATGAGAACAGAAAAGTGGTGTGGGGAGGGACTGCCAGAAGAGGAGGGAGGAAAAATTGCGGCCTGGATTAAAATAAAATAAATTTATTTTAAAGAAGAAGCACTCTCCCGTGTGAACAGTTACGTCTCTACTAGCATTACTGGGAATAGCTTTTTCGGAAGAACTGATCCTCTGGGGGTAAAGCAAGGAACTCCATGACAATCCAGACTCCCTGCAGCTTTCCCTGTGCTCACTGGCTCCACACTGCTGGATCCAGTCTATATTAGATTAGCCTCAGGGATTGAGACACGGTGATGGGAATATAGCATCCTAAATGGAGCTTCTCTCAGGGGCATTGTCTTTATTCTGACGAACTGTATTATCTCCAAAGTTATCTGCAAAGTTGACAAGGACAAGCTTTGATTTTAACAGGCAAGTCAAACCCTCAATGGTAGACTGACAATGAAAAAGCAAAAGGATAGTTTGTAAAAAAAAAAAAAAAAAAAAAAAAACTCCCTGACCTTAAAACCAAATAAGAATCTCCGTTAGGAAAGAAACACACCTTAGGACTGTTCTGCCCCAAGAGAGCTGGCCGCATTTCCCCTGTAAACTGCAACTCCCTGGGTATCTAAAACCCAAATCAAGCACACACACATGAACACGTGAACACACACACACACACACATAATAAGATGAGAAAACAATTTTCAACACACCTTATATATCTCACACGAAACTGTGGTCCCTGTGGCCCTTGACATTCCTGAGCCCCACGTCCTGTTTCCCACAGACTTTGTTCTGGGGAATATGACATCAGCTTTCTCTTGACACCCTAATCAGCATATAGCCTCTTTTAGTTTATCCCAGTGGCTAGCTAAGCAATGTGCCTTGTCCATTTTTGTGCGAGAAATGTGCCTTCCTCTTCGGCACAGCCACAGTCACATGTATTAACTGCAGCTTAGGTCTACTCTATGCCAAACAGGAACATGATGCTGAGTACTGAACTCAAGTGTTGTAATAAGAGCGGTGTGTTGGGCTGCTTCCCGCCACCCGGTCGCCCTCACGGCTAGCTTCACCCGAAATAATTACACAGAAACTGTATTCTTTTAAACACTGCTTGGCCCATTAGTTCTAGCCTCTTATTGACTAGCTCTTACATATTGATCTAACCCATTTCTAATAACCTGTGTAGCCCACGAGGTGGCTTACCAAGGAAGATCTTAACCTGCGGCTGTGTCGGGTGGGAGAATCATGGCGACTCCTGACTCAGCTTCTTTCTCCCAGCATTCTGTTCTGTCTACTCTGCCTACCTAATTTTGTGTCCTATCAGGGCCAAGCAGTTTTCTTTATTAATTAACCAATGAAACAACAGATAGAAAGATGACCCACCTCCATCACTTAAGGAAGAGGGAAAGGACAGTTTGCAATGTGCTTCCCTGGAGAAACTCCTGGCTTTATCCCATAGGTGGGGACCTGAAAACCTAAGCAAAAGGAACTTGCTTTCTCAGGATTCCAACATAGATTCCGCCTCCTGCTGTATGAAGAAGACAAGCTCCTGCTTGGCTGCATAGTTTCCCTTGTCTTTATCCCTTTTCATCAGACCCCGTCTAGCATACTCTGGGACCTTGCACGCACTAGACTCAGCGAGCTTTGTGAATCTGGGTTTCCAAAGAGTCTTTGCAGTGCTGGGAACCCAGGGCCAGAGTCCAGCCACCAAGCCAAGTGGGTGAACACAAGAGTGGTTCTCAAGATTGGCAGCCAAGTCAGAGAGCGCTCTCCACTAGCTGATGCACCAATGCCCACCTGCAGGCCGCAGTGCACTAGTGTTGAAACCATCAGATTGTTTCTGTTTCTGTTTCTACCACAGTGGTATTTATCACAAGATTAATGTCTATTACCTTTCTGGGAAACCACACATGACAGTACTTTGTAGCGCTGCTTTCCAAGTAATACAAACCAGCAGAAACAATTGGAATATAGATAAATAATGTTTGGAAACAAAAAACAGTCTGTCCCTTATTAATTGAATATTTATGAGAGGATATAGTCTCCAGTGTAATTTTTCTTTATTAAATGTGTTATTTTCATATGTTAATTTGGAGGTAATATAAATATTGAGATATCATGCAGGACAAATGGTAACTACACACCCTTAAAACTCCTAAATTTAAAAGTGTGTGTGTGTCTGGTGGGGGTGTTTGCTGGTGTAGGCACATGCATGTGTGTGCATACAGATGTGAAGGCCAGAGGTTAATGTCGGATGCCTTCCTTGTTCCCCAAATTACTTTTTGTTTAAATACCTTTTTTTACACAATGTATTTTGATCATGTATTTTCCTCCTCCAACTCCTCCAAGATCCTTCCCATTCCCTACCCACCCAATTTTCTGTTCTCTCTCTCTCTCTCTCTCTCTCTCTCTCTCTCTCAAAAATAAAAATCAAACAGTAGAATGGGGGGGGGGGTTCGCCTTATTTTTTGAGACAGGAGCTCTTGCTGACCTGGAGGTTGGCCAATAGGCTTTAGGCACACATGTCTCACTGTTCCTGGCATTTACGTGTATTCTGTGGGTCTGCACTTGGGTCTTAGCTCCTGCAGCAGGCACCTTATTGGCTGACCCATCAACACAACAACTATTTTTTTTTATTTTGATGACACCTAGTTTACCTACTTCTACTGATTTATATTAAATGTCTCTAAATTGTTATCAACTACAAAATATCCGTGATTAAATATAAAATGATTTTATGGGTCAGAGGCTTTAGTCCCTGGCTTGGAGCTGAGACAAGTGACTTGCTTTGGCCAATGGAGTGCTAGAAGACATAATATAATTGACCAGCTTTACCTGTATCTGTGTAGTTTGGTTGGCCCACTTGAAATCTGCAATGGAGAGATTATTTCAGAGAACTATGGCTTCTTTAAACTGAGTCTGAAGATAAGAACATTCATGTGTAGCTAAACCTGGTCCAACTGGGTCCCACCTATTCATATCCAAACCATAGACCTATGAGTAAGAATAATTGCTTGCTGCTTTTTTTTATAGGTCCACTAAGATTTAGGGAGATTTTTGTTACACAGTTATTGTAGCAGGAAATTGACTACCATATCAATCTTGCACTAAGGTACTCTTGCATACTCTGTATTTTACAAGGTTTACAATAATGGTTTAACTTAAATTGTATGTCTAATTGCCCGATTTAATCCAGTTTCTGTATTATCAAAGAAAAATCATTTGGGCTATATGTTTTTTGTTGAATACAATGAAAATCTTTCTGTGGCTTGGTTCTTCAACAGAATCCTACAGGCTAGATAATTCATAAACAATAGCAACAAGTGATTTTTCATGTTCTAGAGATGGCAGCTTAAGATCAAGCCATCAACAGATTGTGTCTACTAAAGACTCGGTCTCTGTTTAATAGGGACCCTCTTATTTCCTCTAACAGGAGAGAACTAGCAGAAAACACTCTTCCCACATGGCAGAAGATACAGAGAGGTCCGGGAGCTCTCTGGACTCTTACTTCTAAAGGGATCCATCCCATTCACAAGGGGTTAACTCATATGACTCTTCAATTTCCCAAAGGCTCTCTCTGTTGATGTTGTTACCTTGGAATTTAAAGTTCCAGCATATTAATTTGGAGGGAAACACTAATTCCAGTTCTCACACCTGCACTTCCATATTATCTAAGACTTCAGCTGTTTTCTGTCAGTAGGGTCTCAGAGCCAAGGCCTTCCAATACATGTTGGAGCCTAGCCGCTCTTAGAAAACTGTATGGCAGCCAAGAATAGAATGGCATCCAGTGGGGGAATAAGCACACTTTCTCATGACCAGCACAGCAGCTCCCTTATACAGCCGGAGCCAAGATGGCATCCCGGAACGTGAGGGGAGAAGAAACTAGAGACCTGCTTCAGTCTTTAAACATTGCCACAAGTATCTGTCGTCTCCCCGGTATGTTGACATCTGCTGCAGCCCTTCTAAATAACCCAGGACATCAGAGAATTGCTCTCTCCTGCAAGCCAAGAGAAGTTTGGCAAACACATCTGTACAACGTATGTACCCGGCACATTTCCTTGTTGAATTATTCAATTAAATCTAATAATGAGAGCACATTGACACAGTTAAACACTCAGGTGAATAAAAGATTCCCTTTGAAGTGCAGAAGTTTCTGGAGTCATCTGTCTGTTAACAAGGAGCGACTCCATGGCTACCATCATCCAGGGAGAGAGAAACTTTAGAAAAGGTAAGCTAGGGTGGAATGCGCTGGAGGCTTTTTATGCCATGATTTGCAGGAGATGAAAGGTAGAGACACTCTCCAATGTTCATTTGAGCCATCAGTCTTTTTAGAATAAAATACTGAATTTTAAGAGACAGAAAAACAAGACTCAGTTCTCCAGTAAATCTTATTCCCTTGAACCCCAATTGGACCCAGAGAGATGAACACTAGCATAGGTATCAACACATCTATTTCCGATCGTCCCTCCGCAGAACCCGGCACAAACAACCCCACAAACACATCAGACATTTCTCCTCTCAGTGCTCACACCGCAGAGCTACAGGATTTAACTGGTCCCCATCATTGCCATACTGTATATCACAAAAGAACAAAAAACATTGTGCAAATAAAAGATCCGTCCACAAATGCACATTTAATGATTCTTATTTAAATATGATGCATACATTGTAAAAAACCTGCTAGTCACACTGCCTGTCGGGAAGGAAGGGTGTCTTCACTAGTGCTGGCTCCATGGCACTTGTGCTATGACATCAGCTTGTGTCATTAGCAATTGCCACACTTCAGGTAGTCCCTATACTCCTTATGGTAAGGACCATTTCTTAAGCCTCTTTTAATCTCCATGACTTAGCATGACACACAAGTCACAAAGCAGGGCATCAAAACCTAGATAAGTAGCTGAGTCCTGCCGTCTGTTGATAAGCAGGCAGACCCTCCACCAGGCATTTCGCATACACCTTCTTTAGTTGTACAGTCGCACAAACACTATAAAAGAAAATGTTATCCTCGGCTAATGATCAAGAAAACTGAGGGTCAGAGACAAAGCCATGGCCATCTCGCTGGTTTAATAGAGATGATATGCATTTCACTGTGTGTTTGAACAATTACATGTTTGTGAATAACAGTATAAAAACACGAGTGCTCCAAGTATTATTAGTAGTCACTTTGTCCTCAGTGTCTAGCAGGTTTAGGGGGGCGGTCTCTCACGTTACTTAACCTCTGACCACGAAGCTTTTGCTTGCACATGGGATTCTAGAAAAGAAAGGAAATGTAAGTGAATGCTCATTTCTTGACACAGAGGTATTGGTTCAACCACCAATCTCTCTGACTTCAGTCTTTCCTCCAAATCTCTAGATCGAATTTACTCCGGCGCAGACCTTTCTGTCACAGTCTGACTGTCAGTTAGCACTGAAGTAACTCTATTCAGCCATATCTGGTGTTTGCTCACTGCATATGCCCACAGTAGCTCAAGAAAATGGGAAAGGTTCCGAAGCAAGCAACGCAACACAAAAGTGTTTAGGCACTTGATCTTTATGCATGCAAATAAATCATCCCCGGTAGAAGTTACAAAACTGACAATTTCCTCTTAAATTATGGAAAGATGTCAATACAAGTTTATAAGGGCTGAGTGCTGCTCTCCAGTGACCTGCTCCTGATTGTAATCCGATAACATGGGTGAGTCTTTTAGCTGAGTTCCTCCTCACACTATCTCATTCCTGATCAGGAAGGGACCATTTTGCTAAGCGCTCCCTCTGTCTCTGAAGAAATTAGAGCCCAGACAGATGAAGTGACCAGATTGTGGTCTGTCGACAAGCCACCTTCAGAGCTGCCCTTAGAATTCAGGCTTTCTTTCCGCAAGCCCAACCCCCCATTTCCAAATCGCAGGTTTAAAAATTCATGAGATTTTTCCCATGCAATAATTAAAACATATAATGTTCATTGAAGAAGTGCACATTTTCTTCAGTTATGACGCCTTTAATGACTTGAAAAGTGTGACTTCAAGAATACGCAGCAAATCTAAGTTTTTAAAACCTCGGCTCTGCTTATCCAAGGCAGCAGGAGTGCCATGGCTCCCTTTTCTTGTTTACAAAGACGTTCATAGTTAGTGCTATATTTAGTTTTTGCTGCAATCGCTGTGAGCTGTTATTATGAGCTTGACTCTGTAGATGAGGAAACTGTCGATCAAAGAGACTAAAGCATCCAGCAAGAGGGTGGCAGTCAGAACTCAAACATGACTTTGTAAACTCAACTCCATTGCTTCCTCTATTTCGACACAGTCCGGGATTCTCATGGAACACTTGCCTAACAGCGGGTCCGGAGGGTGTGGGCCAGGCCCTGGCTTTCTGAACAGTGACCATAGCCACAGCTCCATGACAGTTAGGGTGAGGCCCTGCCAAGATCACTCTGCCAGAGGAATATGAGCAGAAGTGCATGCATATACCAGAACAAACTTCTCCCGTCTCTCTCCTTTCTCAATCAGCCATTACACATGCTGATTTTGGGGGGAGTGCTTTGAAGACACCTGTTGAAGATAGCACGACCTCAACCTTACTCCCTACAGAAGAGTGGGGTAACTAAGCTTTCACACCTCCGTTCTAGTAATTACTAACAGCCACAGTGGATACTTACATGCGGAAAAAGGTTTCTTGTGACAGGCACAGAAATTATAGGACTTACTTGTTACAGCAGCAAACACGTCCTGACCAAAGTGTCTGTTTTAATTGGAGACCAGCATTGGTATTCCTGCTCTTCTCTGAGAAGTCTCCATAATTCATGCTTACTAACTCACTTATTTTACAGCATGGGAATTAATTACTTATTTTTCCCCAGTGATTTCACTTTCAATTCCTTGCTGTTCTATCAGCTCAGGGTTAATGATAATTGCTGTCCTGAGCAGCTATTTGTGCTAGTCAAACAAGTATCATTAAAACATCTTTTGTGGAATAGTTCATTGTAAAATCTGACAAAGCATGTAATTAGAAAGACTTGCATTTTTAAAACCCTTCCAATCACACCCCACCCCCCATCTTCCAAACGAATTTTAGGGAAAATTTACATCTCAGGCTGGGAAGGGAGCCCTGGTCTGGAGTTAATCAGCGAGGATTTATTGAGTCTCCTAAGTGCATGGCTTATATACGGGTTTCCCTACCAGTTGGAAACTCTTAAAGCCTCAGGCCTGAGAATGCTCCCTCGAGAACACACAGGGCCTTGTCTGGCCACTAGTTCCAAAATGTGGCTTTAAACAACATGTCGAGGGCTTGGACCTCCTGCATTTCCCACCGTGCAGAGGCCTGCGGTCTCCACTGCTCATGCACCCTTGATGTGGTCGCTCCAGGAGAGAGAGTAGGGGGGGATGGATACCTTTGAGAAGTAGACCCGAGAATATATTTTAGTGACTCTTCCATCATAAGCTTTGCACCTTTTTCTCTCCCCAGAACTTCAAAGTATCACCCCTTTTACTAACTCAAACCTTAAATCCAAATCCAAATCTGAACAAGCGAAAAGCCCTGCCCACAAAGCAGTCTCCATCACATATGACGAATGCTTTCAGAGCTATGGGGCGGGGCAGGGGGCTGGGGAGGATCTGAAAGCAGTTTGGTCACTAGAGTAAATCCCCACAGAAACAGGAATAAATCTCTGTGACATCTGCTAACAGACACCATTTCCCTTAAACACCTCTTCCTGTCCAGCTTCCACACCACCACCACCACCATCCGGCTTTCCAAATGCTCCCTTTGTTCTGGTTTTGGCCTTTGGGGATGACTTAGCCAGCAGATGGTACCAGGAAAACCCACACTATCGCATCCAGCTGAGCAACTGCAGGCTGGTGAACTAAAGCCCCTGATCCAGGGACTGAAGTAAAAATATCAACAGAAGCAAAACGGCAATGCCTTTTTGTGGCTGTTGTTGTTCAAGCTTCGTTCATTCGTTTGCCCAAGAAACATTTGCCACTCATGGATGTGGGGTGAGCTCTGCTTAAGGCGGTAGAGAAAGGCACACTAGACATCCTTGTTTCCCAGGTACAGATTACACAGTTACAAGCCTAAAAGTATGCAGCCAAAGCACGAAGAATGATGGGATGATATGTGAGTCAGGAAAGATGGACTCTGGGCTTGTTGGTTTGTCTGTCTGTGTGGTTGAGAATTGCCACAGGCTGAATTAGCAAAGAAACAATATTAGCATATAACCCCTGGAGAGCCTCTTGGGCTCCACGCATTGTGAATCAAATTACAGAATAAAGTCCAGGTTAATTCTCCTCAATATCAGAAATGGGAATCCAGGAAGAGACAAAAGAGACCCATAGAGCTGCCAAGTTCTGGAAAAGAGGGGTCTGAAGGAATTGCTGGACCCCATGCTGGCATTTAAAAGCAGCAGTACCACCGCTAACCCCTAAATGGCTCCCTTAGGGAACTCCCAACGTGGAATGGGCCGGTCCAGAGCAGCCACTGAGTCACCTTGAACCCTGCCTGCTTCACATTATTGCCTCTCTGGTCTCCTCCCTGGAGGTTCTTCACACAGCTGGACCGCATTGTGGCATGGCACGCTTCTCGTTTTCCCCACAAACGTCCCTAATTGAAGGCAGATGACACACGACCTCGCGCTCACCTTTAGGAAACCCGCTAAGCCTGGTTTAGCGCTGCCAGGTTGTAGCATGGATGTTATTCCTGTCTTCCAACCCTGTGGGTCATGGGTTATTGTAGAGCTCTCCAGCTGTTACGCATTGTCAGGGAGATCAGAACCAGATTGAAACAGTGTGTAAGTTAAGCATCCAGATAATTAGACCCCGAGCCTAACTATTGAGGAGCCTTGAAAACCTGGGAAGGTACCTGTTGTAGATGTTTACATATGACTCTTTACCAAAAAAATGATTTATTGATGTTTCTTCACCCAAGAAATTTTAGCTCTCCAAGATGCAGATGCTGGCATTGCCCCTAGAATCTATGCATCTGTTTGTGTGTTTGGGGATTGCAAGAATGGCATCAAAGAAGAAGAGATCTGAATATAAGCTTTGGAAATCCATCACCCTTTCAAGAACCTGAAACTGTTCCAGCAACTTTTAGACCTGATTGGCACTTGTTTTCTTTAGGTGAGTTTGCTGATTTGATTCTATGTCATTCTCTGGTGTTCTTTTTTCTCCTAAACTATGCTGGGCTCTCACTCTATGGGAAGCCCTGGACGAATTACTTGACACATTCCACTTCCCATAAACCTCACAATAACTCATCAAGTGTATGCTTAACGCCTCTGTTTGGTTTTCCTATTTTATGTATTTTGAGACAAAGTCAAACCATGTTCTAGGCTGGCTTTAAACCCGTGATCTTTCTGATGATGTCTCCATTATATTTTTGCTCATCCCCAAAATGGCAAAGTATTATTCCTTTTAATATCTGAATTCAAAGTTCCAAACAGAAGGAAGGTCTTGCCCACATAGCTGTGCCCAGCACAAATGAAGAATGCTGTGTGTGTGTGTCACAAATGAAGAATGCTGTGTGTGTGTGTCACAAATGAAGAATGGTGTGTGTGTGTGTGTGTGTGTGTGTGTGTGTGTGTGTGTGTGTGTGTGTGTGCGTGCGTTGGGGCCTTGTGGGGGAGGGATCCTGAAAGCCGAGTTTGGCCACTAGAGTAAATCCCTAAGGAAACAGAAACAAATCTCTGGGTTTTCACACAGACAAAGAGACTAGAGAAGTCATGTGACTTTTCCACCCATGAGGGTGATTTCTGTTCTTTGAGCTTCCCTTAGGCAGCTTGTAAGAAACCACGCTGAATTGAGGCCTTATACTTAGGCAGTGATTGCTGCTTCTTTCTTCCTCTGAGGCACTCTGCTGCCCCAACTCCTGGGCTCAAGAGATCCTCAGCCCCAGGCAGCTGGGACCAGAGGCATGTAAAGGCCTCTCTGCTTTTCTGGATTTGATCTCAAATGAATAAAGGACACTGAGCTCTTCCCTCTCACAGTCTCTCAGTTAAGTACCTCATCCATGCCGTTGGGATCATTATCTTACAAGAGGAATAGATAATAGTGCTACTCCAACTCAACCCAGCCTCTGTTCTCACCATTCCCAGGTTTGGATTTTAGGCCACCTTCCCTCCTACCTAGGCGAGGGCATGGCACAGGACACAGGTGCAAAGGAGCTCTCCCTGCCTCATGCTGGCCTGTGTCAGAGGTACTTTTATGAAACCCTGAAGGCTTTATGGCAAAGGAAAAATTGCTGTCTACATTTGGCGAGTTTCCAGACTCTTGAGGAAGTAATTTCTTCCATATGAAAAACAAAAACAACATCTACCTCAAGGACTTCATGCAACTGATACCATCACATCCGTGGCATCAGGTTTAGTAAAAGACTTCTGCCACATGCTGTTACCATCAGCCACGTGGGAATATGCAGGCCGGGACTCCTCACAGTGACTCAGTGACGCCATGCCATGCAGAGCCCTGGAAACGGAAAATGCCTTTGGAACAGAATTCTCTATCTCATTAGGAAATTAAATTGTGACTTTCCTGGGAATGACAGCTCTGGCAGGAGGAGATGGCAGCCCGGATTTCTACTTATCACCAGGGTAACGACTCTTTAATCCTCCAGCTTCGTGTCAGGTCTTTGATGAAGAAACTCCAAGAAAATCTCAAGGCAGTTTGACAGCGATGGCCTGAAACTGTGTCTATACATTATAGATGCAGGATCAACCAAGAGAACCCAATTGGAAGTTGAGTTAGGAACTTCGTTAGTTCTTAACCCAGGTAACGCATCAAGAGCAAGAGGGATCGGGTCAGCTGAGAGTGCTTATCCAAAGATAGCTAGAAAGAACACCTATGAATTCTAATTCTGAAATTTTCTTCTCTTTTCCAACTTTTCCAAGAACCCTGCTACTCTAAAGGTCCTCCTGTACTGTTGGGGGCGCCAAACCACAGCTCAGTTCCCTACTGCGAACTCAGGTCTGCACCTACCTCTCTTCTCTCTCTGTAACCCCCACCTCCTGAGACTCTCGTTTCTGACACTGTCTCTGACTGGTTTGAAAACTGTTACTAACAGGGGAAACAAATTGGGAAGGATGTATCACTTTTCTCCTCACTGAGATCAAGATGCCTGAGAGATCAGCTCAGAAGGAGGAATTCCTTAGTTTATCGCACCACGTCAGAGGGTTGTGTCCGTGGCCTTTTGCTCTGTGTTCCCGGGTATGAGACAAAGCTTCTAGGAGGTGTGATCATGAGGTAGGAGAGGCTGTTCACATCCTGGCTAACAAGGAGAGTTGGGAAGATGGACACCAAGTATCTTCCCCCAGGAACCTAATTCCTCCAGCAAAGTCTTACTAACCTCCTTGAGTCCTCAGAACTCCAAAATTAGTGCCACTTGAAGGGGACCAAATACCCAGCACACAGGCCTTCTGATGGCTTCACAATCCACACCATAACATGGACATTGTTTTATGACTAATATTTGCTGTCTTAAATTTTAATGAGAGTAACATGTGCTGACTGCTTAGTGGTGTAACGTTAAGAAGTAAAAGAACAAAATTATGTAGAAGTCATTTAATAAAATCTCATGCCCTCACCTTGACCAGCTGAAGGCGTGGTATAGCCCTTTAAATGTGTGTGCTTTCAATAGTGCACAGGATATCCGCACTGAGGACCCCTTTCTGTAACTAGCACCAATGGCTACACCGTGGATTAAAGAGTCAGCATCGGTCATGAAGATGGCATAAAAGCAATGGTCCATTGTGTACCATTAACATACCCAGAAGCCATACAGCACTGCTTGGGCAGCTTGGCACAGAACATGTGCTTCTCCCCCTTGTCAGTAGGTATTTAAGTGCCTTGCTGAAAGTGGTGTTCATGTTATTGTCACTTAGCACTATACCCTAAGACAGACATGGTACTCCGTGCTCCTTATCTGTCCTTTCTTGTTTTGGATCACACTTTACGACTTCCTCAGAAGTCAGCTGAAGCCGGAAGGCTGAGTTCTTGACAACAGAATATGGGAAGGACTGATACTAAGGTACTGCTCAGCCTAGCCCCTAGGTCTCCTGTGGTCTTCCACGAGCTCTTTGTCTCCGTGTATCAGTCCAATGAAGGTAAGGACATTCCAGAATCCACAACAGAGACATCCTCTAGAAGGTTCCCTGAGTAACTGGATAGAGAGCAGCTACCCTCAGGACCCCTTCTTCCTGTCACTGGGCTGTGCCATCAGCAAGAAGTTAATATTTCCTCAAGCATTCCCTAGCTATCAGTGGCCTGTTAACAGCAGTTATCCTGATTAACGGTCCTCCCCTGTGTTTGGGGAGGTTCACTGAGTGCCAAGAAGATAATTGGCCTAGCCAGTGGCAGGACACAAAGGAAAACATTAATTACCATGGGTCTGGCTTCACGTTGGATGCTGATGACACCCTCTGAATTAAGAAATTAGGGGCAAGTGGTTGAGAAATGTCTATTGTTCCTCCCACCTTCCTGTTTTCCTCTCTGAATCCTAACGTGGCATTCCTTGTGGGCCAGTGTTCTTTCCACCCACCTTGGTAACCCGCGGTGCTCGGGGCATCTCACCACTACTCCGTGGTTTTCAGCTGAGTGAATTCAAACAGAAGGAATGCAGTGATGCAGGCAGCAATCATGGCCCTCGGGTTCTTTGGCCTTCCACCCGGAGCTTATGTCTACAGCCAGAGCACTTAGGACTCAGTCCCTGAATGAGTACACCATGTCTGGGAGGGGGGCTTACTTAAAACAGATGAGGGTTTTAAGTTCAGACTGGGCTCAACAGTTAAATTCAATTTAGAGACTTCCCGAACCCTTTCTGAAATTACACAAGGGCCATGAGAAATCAACTTCTTTCTTTTGTGGTTGCAGATTTAATTCTGTAGTTCAAGAAGCTGCGTCAGAGAGCTTGCGCAACACTGCAGGCTGTTGCTGGTGGAAATGAAGACACTGCCTCCTCTGTTGTTCAATGCCTACAGTTACTCCACAAATATTCAGTCTGACCCTTGTGTTGGAAGTGTGTGAGTCCTGCCCCAAGAGAGAGTTCAAATTCTGCGGAAATGTCCATTGAAAATGCCCCAGAAAAGACGCTAATGGCAGATCTGGTCTCTCAGAAGTTAAGTTTGAAAAGCCCATTCTTGGAACACTAGAAAGTCTGTGGGAAATACTCAGGTAAAGTCACAGGATGGGAGCAGAGCTAGAGATGGCGATGCTTCCTGCTGAGATCCCAGTCCCCACCCTGTGTGGTCAGCACGGGCCACGTCAGCACTGCAGAGAATCACAAGCTTTGAAATTGCTCCTTACAGACCAAAGGAAGGTTAGGTGTCCATCCTGAGAGGCAGCAGCTCTCGCATTCTCAACCCTGTTCATTTACTTGGTGCTGTGTACTTTTATACTGGAGAATCTAAGCACAGAAGCAGGCAATATGGTTCCCATATTGGTTAGCAATGTGCTTTGTACATGCCTCTGCCTCTGATTTGCATCCATGAGCTGGAGAGGCTATTATAGAAAGGTGTATAATAAATATTTCTTAATTTAAAATCCCCTACCAGCTTCATCATTTATAATACTATTTAAAATGAAAATCTCTATAGAACAATCCCCCCTCCCCAATCTCTTTGCCAAACATATATACCCATTTGACTATCATTCCATCAACTCTAACACACTGGATACTATCACATGAACACAGCATGCTGGGGATACAAACCTGCCTGGGAGAACCTTAAAGATCAGTGTAGGGAAATGGACAGATACATTAAAAACTCAGTGTGTGTGTGTGTGTGTGTGTGTGTGTGTGTGTGTGTGTGTGTGTGTGTGT
>NC_022025.1:3941408-3947262 GCF_000317375.1 Microtus ochrogaster
TCAGTGTGTGTGTGTGTGTGTGTGTGTGTGTGTGTGTGTGTGTGTGTGTGTGTGTGCAGATACCCAAGAAGCCAGAAGAGGGCATTGGACCCTGTGGTCTTCAAGTCATACACAGTTGTGAGCCTCCTGACCTGGGTATGGGGATTAAATGCCAGTCCTCTGAGGAACTGCAAGGACTCCTCACCACTGAGAACCTCTGCTAATGTGAGTTCTTCCTTTTAATATGACTAGACCAACCAAATACAGGGCCATAGGAAAGAAACAGACACATAGGTCTCTGGTTATTAGGAAAGTTTAAAGTAGACAAGAAGGGACATCCTGAACAAAACATGCTATATAGTGAGAAGGGAGAAGAATGGCCAGGAATAAAAAAGGAGATATATTTTAGTTCTTCTCAGAACCTGGCTTCAGTACTCATAATCACTAATTAATGAAAGGACAGATACAAATGACTAACGTTGAAAACACAGGTCTAGCAGCAATTCGCAGGAAGGGACAATGCCTTCTTAGCTTCAGATTCATTTCTGTCTTATTTTCATGGTTTTGTTCTTTCCCTGTTCTACATTACTGTGTGACTGACCCCACTGCTTCATTTGACCAAGGCTGAACCGTGGCTAGCCAGGAAAGGCCCTGTAATGAGGCTCCTGCATCTGATTCCTTACACTCCAAAGAGCTATTGTGCGTTCCCCTTCCTGCTTACATCTTGGGCTTGATTTCCACTTTTATGTGTCAGAGTTCTAATTTCTTTGTTTTTTAATTTTGATGAAAGCTATAACTTTTGCAATCATAATTAAATCAAGTTTTTCCAAAAGAAACTTAGCATGAATGTGGGGTGTACAGCGGGCTGTTATAAGATGCTGAACCAAAGGATGAAGGAGAGAGAGAATTTGATTATATATATGCATGCAGAGGCCACATACTACAGTAGTGATTCCAAACTGCGGACTCACAGGCCCATCTGAGGATCGTCATAAAAACCTGTATTGGTGACGGCTTGGCTGCCTCCCTGCTATCCATTCTGAACCATGAAGAAGAAACCTTAGCCTAAGCTATCCGGCTCGATACCGAGCAAGACCTGCGAGTTCAGACACCATGCACTCCATTTCTATGACAAAAAGGATCATTTACACCAACAATTATAAAAATACACACCAGAGACTCACTCCAGTGCAAGAGTGTCAGCAAATGGGATGCCAAGGAGGTCATGTCTAACAGTTAGGAAATGGTACCTGAGTGGTCTTCATAAAGTCCATCCCATCCTTCATCCTCGTTGCACGGCTGAGAACCTCTAGACATGTGGAGGAGTGGGGGGAGATAAATCTACTGATGGTTTGTGTCCACAAAATGAACGGTGAGTAGAAAGACTACATAAAATTGTTTCCTGTTTGTCTCACCGGCTAGCACTTTGAAAAGGACACTTTACAAATATATTGAGGTAAATACTTGGTGGAAGATGGTTTTAAAGACACTTTGTCACATAAAAAAATACCAAAATAAAAGAAATTTTCTTTTTTGGTGATTTTCCAAACCACCAAACTATGAAGAAGACCCCCAAAGCAGGTTGTTAAGAGCCAAATTAGTCTGAGTAAATAAATAAATAAGTGACCTTCTTAAGGGGAAGCTGGAGTTCTTAAAATCTCAGCAAATGAAGTTGGAATCGCCATTAATAATGAATTTGCCAGTCATCTACATAAAGAAGGGATTTTTTTTTTAATGAAAGGCGAGCACATTAGCATTTATCTCCTCATTAAAGCATAGAAATGTTGAGACGATCATTGGCTCAGCCTTGAAGGCTACAAGATAAAAATCATTTTTTTTAATCTGGTAGCCATTCATGGACACCTCAATAAATAACTTATTAAACCATGTTACAAGTGAGATACCTCACACCACTCCCAGACCTGATTGCTAAGGTCCCACAATTGCTAAGGCAAATGAAGAAGCCATATAACTATTGAGGGTTTCTTATCAGGACTGACCAGGAGGCAGGGGTCAGCAGATGGCCCCTGAGGGTACCTCCCCTGCTGCAGTCACCGTGAGGGACTTCTGCTCTTCCCAGATAGGCAAGAGCAATGGCTGTCAGCTCTGTACCCAGTCAGTGCTGTTGCAGATGGAGATGCAAACCTGGTAAGAAACCTGGCCGTCAGTGAACAAGCTGATGCCAGACAAGGCAGATGGGGGCCAACATGGTGGTGCAGTGCCTGAGAAGGTAAAAATGAAGAAAACAGGGAGATTGAAGTAGATCTAAGACAATGGCTCCGAAAACTCTTTAGGTGCCAAGAACACCTATTGTTCTGCTTAATTCTAAAATATGAACTAGTATCACTTGTATAGTAGGAAATATCATTATTACATTGATTTATGGGTTTGCATGCATAAAAATGTACATGCATATACATACATGTACACAATACTGAATCATTACCATATGCCTAACACAATGAGCTGCGCATTAAACACAAGACGCTGCTTTTCCGTTCAGTTTTCCTGCTAACATTTCCCAGCGTTCTCATTTGGCCATCTGTGAGTATTCACAACCACGCAAATGGTTACAATTTCCAGCAGTTTGGGAAGCAATTTATTGGAGAAAAACATAAAATCAAGGAGATTATTCATTACGTTTTTTTTTTCCTGAGAACTGGAAAAAGAGAACTATAATTGTATTTGGGAGGAAATTAGCTTAGCCCATTCTAAGAAACACTCATAATTGCTAAGACCCCTAAATTGCAAACAACTAAAAGCAACTTGAGTTAAGTAAAACAGAGAGAAAGAGAGAGAGAGAGAGAGAGAGAGAGAGAGAGAGAGAGAGAGAGAGAGAGAGGATTTTTATGAGTTTATACAGAAATCTCTTCAGACACAAAGACAGAGATTAAGTAAAGGCCTACAGAGTCGCAGAACCCGAAACAGCACAAGGCACGGAGACCCCTTCTTTGTGTCTCGGCTTTTGTGTGTATCTGACCCCCATTCCTCCTGCTCCCTCTCCGTTCCTCCCACACACTTTCCTTCCCCTCCTAACTCCCTCTCAACTTCTCCCCTTCTTCCCTTTTTTAGCTAGTTCTTTTTGCTTCTCCAGCTACAGAGTCCTTGTATGTGGCTAAATTTATGTCTCTCAGGGCCTAGAGCTAGAAACTGTTGTCGGTCTGTCTGGCTCACCACACTCAAAGTGCAGATGGCTCCTGAACTTGACATGGTCCTCATTGCATCCTCGAGAAATAGGAAAGGGTGGACACTACCTCCTTCCCCATCATCAGATAGTCCCCACTGCCTGTGCAAGCGCTTTCACTGACTGCTGTGTAGCTTTCGTGTTATGAATGAGGAGTAGAAACAGGACTTGGTTTTGCTCCTTCTGCGTTTGCTAGGAAGTGTCTTGATAGATGCATGATCTACCTCTTCAGTCAGTCAAGATTTGAGATTCCTATGTGGTGTGTGAAGGGAAAGACCAGCCTCTTCACAGTGGCAGTTACATGTGCAGTGATTTATAGTCCGCCGTGTGCGTCCTAATACAGGAGTCTACATACTTGGACTTGGCTTTCAACAGACAGCAAAGAGCCAATGTCCTCAGGACAGGACACAGAAAGTCTAGCAAGTGATGCCTAATGCCAAGAGGAGGCAAGCAAGCGGTCTGTCTCAGCACAGGTTCAGGAATGGTACTGTCTTTGTAGCTCTGGACTTGTTTGGATTCACAAAGAAGATTTAGCGGAAGGGTGACCTGATGCTGAACGCCGTAATCTATATAGTTCATAGTAACATCTGACCTACTGTGGGCACTGAGGTGCCCAAGCAGACATGGCAGCCATCACGCACACCAGTGAGGAGAGCTTCAGCCAGCCATGAGACTCATGACTGCAGTACTTACACAGGGAGTAGCCTTGTTTAGCTGTGTTTTTCTTTTGACTGGAGAAGGTACTAAAACAATGATTGAAATGCAAAAATTATTAAGTTTTGTGTTGAGGAGAAATAACTCAAGGTATACATATGCTTCAAGTCAGGTGACTCCTGACTTTATGCTATAGTTTGTCAATGTGGCAGATGCCTATAGTTAGAACTGAAGGATTCTAGGTGCTTTTATGGTTTTCTCTACATGCTTCACAATACAGGTATGTGAAACACGGGTACTTCACTGTTGTCACAGAGTCCCATAGGGACATATCTCTTGTCACCAAACCTGCAAGTTCTAGGTTTATAATGTATCATTCTGAGGTCCTCTTCTTCATACTGGACTCAAAGTCTGCTTTTTGGTGTATTTCCTCTGTTGTCCGTGCTTATGCCATAAATATGGAGACATGGTATAATAAGCTTGCTTACCTGCCTAAAAATGATTTGACATTCGTCTTCCATGTCCCCTGCATCTCCTCAGTTAAGAGGCAGCATCTACAATAATTTTTGCAAGAGCTCGTTAACCCAGTGAAACCTTTAATTGTGAGAATAAATTCTCTGTCAGTTGAACTGTCCATTCAATATCTCGTGTATCTTGACAGCTAAGTAAAACCATTGTAAATCAATGTTCCAACCATTCTTTTCTTAGTTAAAGCCCCAAAGAAATCATTATCTAGGCCAAGGAAGAACTTCTAAGTAGGAAATATTATAGTAAGCCATTTTAAAGTAAAGATTATTTATTTTGCTCTCTGAAAAGGAATGAAGGGGTTTAAGTATCAAATGAAACCAGAAAAAATATTGATAAGATGAAACCTTATGAACTCTACAGATCTTTCTAGAATTGTAGCTATTAAACTATGGTGGTAGCCACATTAAATGCTAAAACTCATCTAAAATACAAATGACAGGTCTTATGTAGCTAGTACCCAAAGTTTACCAATTGTTATGTAGCTAGTACCCGGAGTTTACCAGGTCTTATGTAGTTAGTACCCAGAGTTTACCAGGTCTTATGTAGCTACTGTTCAGAGTTTACCAGATCTTATGTAGCTAGTACCCAGAGTTTGCCAGGTCTTATGTAGCTAGTACCCAGAGTTTACCAATTCTTATGTAGCTAGTACCCAGAGTTTACATCTAGCTCTTCCTCACTAGGCTCCAAGATCCTCAAAAACAAGAATCGTATCTTATCTTTCTCTCACCCAAAACAGAAAAAGACATTGCTTCAAGATATTGTTTAAAAATGTTCAGAGAGTGTTTGATTAAAGACTTTACATGTTCTAATCCTTTCTATCCTCACTACAACCAAGAAGAGGTAAGCAGGGCAGAGGCTACTGGTCACCCCTTATCATTTGGTGTATGTATTTTCATAGTCAGACATGCAGAAAATGAAAATGGAGTTGGTAGGCTAATCATTCAATCATAGATGAACAGGCATTAAATAAAATGGAAAAACCTCTATCAGAGAGATCTATCAAGTCATCATTTCATGCATGTGTTGGTGCAAGAGACACAGGGTTTTTTGAACAAAGATCTCTGTGACCTATACCCTGTTCCATAAAGACAACACTGGAATCTCACAAAAGAATGCACCATGAATATCCAGGAGTAGGAAAACAGGCAGCTGAGTGGATATTTTCCATGTTTTTGGGGGTACTTTGCAGAAGTGCTGTGATTAAGGGTTCTTCTCAATTTCCATAGAGGCATTCCGTAGTGGTGAGAATATACTGCTGAATTTTATATCAAGCAAAGACTATTTTACAGACAATTCAGAACGGTAATTTTTAATTAAATATATGAGCAAACTAAGTCTCTTAAAGAATAACATAAAGAAAACCTTAGGCAGGCGGAAGAGCATGGCGGATTCCTGCCATTGTTTTCAGACTGCGCAGTGCTCTGCGTGTCAGATTTTGCTGTAACTTGGATGAAAAGAGTTTCTGTGCTGCAAGCTCAGTCTCAGATTTAAACTGCTGACTGCGGCACC